>NC_134701.1:177453600-177638600 GCF_043290135.1 Rhipicephalus microplus | reverse complement strand
ACGAGAGCAAGAAAAGAAGGAGACAGACAGCGGCACTGTCTCCTTCTTTTCTTGTCCCTCGTTATTGGTGCTGTTTTTTATGTGAATCATGTCGTACCAACTCGCCCAAGCAACCACGTTTGCGCAACATGTCATAGTCCATAGTACACGGGCTTCTACCATTTCGCCTCGATCAAGAGTCGAATGCCACGGCCGAGATAGAACCCGCGAGCGTCGGTGCCTCGATGCGCGGGAATCGAGGCGCTCTATTCGCGTCAGCAGCCGAGCACTCTAGCCACTGATGCTCTCTCAACGTTTTCTTCGAGCATCAATTTTCAAGGACGTGATGATCCGGAAGAGCATAGATTCAAAAGATTCTTGTATTCGAAGAAGAAGGTGTTTAATGAAAAAAAGAAGGAGGAGGAGGGGTTGGCCTGGAAAGCAAGTTTCTAGCCTGCCACTCCTCCAAGGGGAAAAGGGAAAGAAAGAGGAGGGCATGATGAGGGGTTATTGTGATAGTCACTGCGCACACTGTCTCGTTCGGTGTACGACACGCACAAAATTCTTTACATCAGCTACACTAGTATATGCTATAAAGACGGGAATCTAAACCTGTCTTGCTTAGGAATGCGAACATGCCTTTGAAGCTGCGTTGGACGTGAGCCACACGTTTCCAAGCACCCAAAAGCTTCTCTTCCGAAGAGGGTCGGTAGTCTAAGTGATCTGTGAGGGAGATTGTCTTTCGACCGCGTATTGAGGACACACGAACAGGATGTGAATAGTAGAATTTTGCTCCGGTCCGATCTTGTATAAGTATCATCGTGTATATGCAACACCCAGCCGCAGTCTATAGTGTAGTAGCGTTTCCTGGTCTTTTCTTCTGTATTCGTGATTACTATGGCAGTATTCTAGACGAAGGTCGGTAATCACTCTGGCGCTGCATTCTTCGTGCTTCCTAGTTTCTTGTCAAACTCATAAAATAATCGTATCTGTAGATAAAATTAGATTTTTTTTTTTTTACTGGGAGCACATCCCACTGCGTCGTCATCAATTCCCCTCCTGTGTAGATGAAATTTCCCGTGGTTTTCGATGTGATTCAAGTGGTTCTCTGCGTTATGTCTATTCGGAATTTCGTTTTTTAGACATTTCAGTTTTTCGGCGTTCTGACATTCTACCCTTTCATAACTCAGCCTCTTAATTTTTTGGTATTTTGATAGGGACCCGCGCTGTCACATCGCCGCCTAAAATACCATTGCTTCTACAACATCAAGCCGCCTTTGTTCGGACCGTTTGTATGCATGTACCTCGTGTTCACTCTATTTTAACTTGCGTCTCATCACTTGCTTTCTGGAAACGCCAGTATAGTGAGTAGCGCGATTTAGTTATGAACGCATCAATCTCTTCCTGCCGTGGCCTCCACACGTTTGCTGAACATTCTCCTCTCATCTTTCATCTGAAATAATTTGTCCTCAGCTCCCTTCCCCTCATGACGCTAAATATATAAAGGGATATAAATATCCCTTTTTAACAAACCTCATATTCATCAGACCCGGACTAGAGTTTCAATATAAAAGATTTTTCCTCCCTCTAACATTCACGTAGTTACGGTGGAAGCATGGAGTCACGTGGCGTGAATCTGTGAATATTTTTTTTATTTTTATAGGAGGGCATTTAACATTACATGGCTTCAGACTTTTGTATCGCGCATCGGTTAAAAAATGTGCTGTGGTCAATGTAAAGAAAAAAAAGAAGCGTTCAAGGGGCGATTAGAAAATAGCTGCCGTGTTGACAAAACTAAGAGGACACATAATAACGGCAACGAAGATGCTTGGATATATACACATAAGAAAATTATGCTTATATACTACTAAGCTATATGCATAGCAGCTTGCCTCAGTTTCAGTCATTCAACTGAAATAAAAAACAAGGAAAAAACAAAATAAAGCAGCGCTAAGGAAGGGACAACATGAAGACCCCGACATGACGATTACTTACAACTTCAAAACAGCTTCAGTATATAGGATAATGTGTCCGCGTAGATTATGATTACGTTATGACTGATATTGCAAGTATGTGCATATCCGCCTGTGTTTCTTATTCTGCGCAGATATACCTGGTTCCTACATGATGCCGCGTTCTGCGAGAGAAAACTTTGTTGTTAGTCAGCGCTGTCTGTCTCCTTATCTCGTTCAATCTTAAGTGCTGTTTTGTTCTTAATCTACAAGGATGGGTGAAAACCGAGGCGCGTCACCAAAGTTCCCGAATTCAGTCATCGTTTGACAGCGTCTTCTTATCACTTTCCCCGCCAAAATGGCTCACACTTTGTGGCCTGGGTGCCACACCGCAACGTGCGACGTTATTCTCCATTTTTATTTCGTTCTATTTTGAAAATGCGAGAGGAAAAAAAAGCACCATTTGCTGCCTCTCGCTATGGAGGCATGACTCAGCGCCTTTAATCTTTTCACCGGAATCACGCACATTGCTCGCAGCACTGCAACGGCCCTAATCCTTTAGCTGCAAGAACGGGAAGAGGGAAATTTTTTCGCGTGCGCCGACAATCTTCAAATCGAGCGTGAAGCGTAGAATTTAAAGCTGGGCCTGATAGTGGCAGTTGAAACGACGTCGAGTCCATCGCCATACAACCACAAACCGACTCCAAAGCCACGTGGCCCCGCGCTAAACACAAAAGCCCTGTCGTTGACTTGACTTTTAAACCGGCGTCCAAGTGAGCCGAGGTTCCGGGAACGCGAGGTTTCACCCCTCAAGAAATACTCGAGCCTTCGCTCCCTGCCAAGCAGCCTGCCTTCTGAAGCCATGCCAAAGGAAATGCTTTTTCGCGTTGCTGCGTGTGGGTGTCCCTGAGCAACGCGTACGCAACATGAAAAAGAGGGCGGGATCTCGGCAAACGAACTTGTAACGCGAGTTGGTGTTTGCGAGCCCGTCTAGCAAGAGCAAACGCATCGAGGCTCTGCAAAAAAAAAAAAAAAAAAAACGTTGAAGTCGCGAGAGCCACCAAGTCGCAGTCTTTCACGGAACAAACTCTCGACACTGCAAAAGGTATGCTTCTCTGTCTTTTTTGTGCCCTCATTTGTTATTGTTTACCTCTGCAGTTGTCACCAATTCGGCAATCGTAATTTGCTCCTTTGTCATCTATTGTATCAGATGCGTTTGGCTTGCAAAGTCTGTCATGTTATGCAAATTACTCTAGTATACGATCCAACTTGCGAGTTTGTTTTTTTCACTGAATTTTATTTTTTATGTCTTCTTTCTCAGCATGAACAAGTGACTGAAACGTCAAGCGTATAGATTATTTTCCGCAAAAAACATCTGCGCGCCACCATCTTAGGTTGTGAAGTATCTGTTTTCTTGTTTTTGCACATCGCGACATTAAATAATAAATTTCATGAAACAGCGTATGCGTATCTGCCTATACCATAAGACTATTCGTCTAGTTGCAAAGTTGTAACACTGTTCGTTCAGGTGCGAAACACGGTCAACATGGCGGCACTCAGACCCATCCGCGAAAATGCACAGTGGTACCAATGAGGTACAAGAAATCAGCTTAGATTAGGAAATTACTCTTTCACTCGTTGTGATAGCTAGCGGCTAAGGAGCATCGTGGCTATGCTCGAGGGTGCGGGTTTGACTCTCAATTGGCGGCCGCATTTACAGAGAGTGAAATTCAAAGAGACGTCTCTGTCACTTGATATTTCGCTTTTTTATTTAAAAAAAGGGTGTGGAGAACGAGCAATTGGATGTAAGACGTGGTCCCCCACAACCACGCGTCTCAATCATTCTGTTTTTGGTGTGTCAAAGTAAAACCGTAAAACTCAATTCTTGTTGCATTCTTTCGAAATATTGCCCTCGTTCACACGATCAACTAGCGCGTTCGTCCATATTGCTGAAAAACAAATAATGTTTGTTGCATACATCGAACAATTATTTGCGCGGGAATCCTTTCCAGCAGTCAGCCAGCTTGAACGTCTGCTTTTAGCGCAAATTTGTTTTTGTTTTTCTTATTTTTATTCGTGCATAATTCATGCCTTGAATAGGGTAGCTACCAGAGTTTTGCGCTGCCGATAATTGATAAGCATATCCAAGGCTAGCGTCGGTATTTCATTTTTTTGCAATCTTTATGGCTAGCGAGATTTCTGTCGTGATAGCAGTGATAATTTTGCTACATTACTTGTGAGGACTATACAAATCTAACGCTTGCGCTCGCTAACTTACGGCGTGACTACGAGACAAAAATGGTGGAACGCATAGGCGCTCCCTATATCACCACATAGTTTATTTGAAAACACACAAAAGAAGTGTAGACTTTGCAGATACACATGTGGCTAAACCATAACCAACAAAAGTAGTAGCTCGACATCTGTATCTCTCATCCGCAATGAATGAATACACTTTATCTGACACATGGATGGGCACTATGCGAACGTATTCCGTCTTTCCAGCGAATCAAGCAGTCATCAACGCAAACGCATCAAGGGCTCTGCAAAAAAAAAAGCGTAACACGGAATGCTTTTCTTCTATCCATTGTTCTATCGCGTAAAGTCCAACTTACAACCATCCGCTTGTCGACACGTGGAATGCCAGTCTGCTTCCACAGCCAAGTTGAGCACTTCTATAGCTGCTTACTTATACCTCTGTTCTGGCTCTTACGCACAGATTGGCCAAGAAGCCTGTGGTTAACGCAAGTGAAAAATGAAGGTTTACGCACGCTAAAAAAAAATATTGCTTTGTTTATTTTTAGCATAATGCAGTACTTTTGACACAAGAAAATAGAAGATAAAATACAATTTTTTCAAATGGCTGAGGATTATTGATAATACAACTCTTTAGGTTAAATCAATGCTGTGTGATTTTGAAATCCTAAGTTTAAGCTTGGTTTGGAATGAGTTGATGAATGGCCCAGCAAGATAATCTCCTTGAGTCACACAGGAATCCGCAGTGGGGCCCCACAGACGGTCCTGTTTCTGCATTCCTCATTTTCTTTTCTTTTTTGAATGCAGAAAAGAAGTTTACAGCTAAGGCCTCGTTTTCTGTTTTGTTGTTGTTGTTGCTGGACACAATAGTAATGAGATCTAACAGACAAAGAATATTTATTTTCCTTGTTATGATCGTGTTTAATCTGAATAATAGCTTTTTTAAATTAAATTTCAAAGCGTTCTTTTTCTTTGATTTCTGAAACGGGGACATGTTAGTAGAAAATTGCCGATGCATGGTCGATATCTCTTATCATTTGTCTCCATTTTAAAAATACGAGGTTAATGAATTAGTTCAGTCTTATTTAGAGTGAACAGATGCGTTGGCACTGATGTATATCCAAAAACACACTCGCTGATCATACCATGTGAAAAAATCTTCGAACTGACGACATTCCGCTTTTTCAGCAGACCTTGGAAGTCCGCTTCATGTTTGTGTGTTTGCAGTGCCATAAGCACTTCCCCCAGTCTTGCTTCGTTCTCTATTCTTTTTTTTATGCATTTAAGCTTTCGGAGCCGCTTTTGACGCGTAGAAGGTCTGAGAAAGAAAGTTCAAACAAAGCTCGCCTCTACCTGCAAAAAAGAACAACAAAAAAAATCAAAACTCGCACGTGCGCCGACATGGCTCCTCGCATTCCTGTGAGCCGGTCAACTGCGCTGAGTCATTTCTGGGGATTGCTCGTCACTTTCATTTCCTCGTAACGGCTGACAGCGAAATCATACCCTAGATCATCTGAGACCGAAACAATGATGAGATAAACTCCAAAACAGTCACACTACTGCGCGAAAAACGGTGTTTGCAAGTAAATAGTTACTGCTCATGTGCGAGCAAGTTTGTTTCAAACCGGATAGCCTTGACCACAAACTAGCTGCAAAACTTTTTTTTTTCGTTTAACGTGAACTTTAGTCTTTCCTTTATTTCGATTCTTCCGTTTCTCGTTGCAGTGGGAGGGTGCATACAATGAGGCATGACTTTCATGCATTGTGCTTTAAAAAGTCTTTCTGGAGCACCTGCACGTTCACTAGAAAGTGGAGGGGTGAACATGCTTGTGGCTAGGAAAGCAGTCTGTAAATGAGAGTTCTCGCTGGAAAACGTTTCAGCGGGAAAAGCCAACCAACAGGTGTTCCTGAAGCGTACGCAAGGGTATCCTGGCTAGAAGGAACAAGGAAGCGCCCAATATTTTGTGAAGTGTGCATTGTGTGCCATTCCACTGTGAAGTGTAATCACCGGCACACCTGTTCCGTGCAGCTATAGGTCACATAGCTGATACAAGACTCTCGAACAATGTCCAATCACGCAACCAGAAGCTAAACCTTAAGAATCCTCTTTTTTTAAAATTTAGCCAATGCTCCTCAGAGTTTCACTTATATCTTTTTTTTTACCGTATTTTCTGCTTCGCGACATGCATGATCTTGTTTCCTGGCTTGCCGCATGTCCTGGGAGTCCTGCGAACGACTGTGACCATGCCTAGGCTGAGGGTCCACAATGAGGCGGGACTATCCGATAAGCAATGTTGAAAAGAGAGAATGTTTATTAGAAGGCAGAGAGGTCGCCCTAAGCTAGTTTGCTACTCCGCACAGGGGAAGTACGGGTGAAAAAAAAAGTGATGAAGGGTGACGATGGGGAGAGAAACAAGTTATAATGAAGTAGCACTCTGGCCTCCATAAAGTAGTGTCCAGTTCCTTGTGTTAGCAATACCTTCACTGGCGGCAAATTCGTGGGCGAGGTGCGCAGTCTGAACCAACGTCTAGTAACGTTGGTCTGAACGAGAGTGCAGATTTTGGCAAACCTTCACCGCACATGAGTTCCCTCCATTTTCCGTGGACTGGGAGTGAGTGGTGGCGTTTGCCCAATTAGTGCGGCCTCGTTACAATATGATCAAATAAACCCGCTTACAATGCAACCAGTGCACTCTCCGCTGGTGCTTACATAAGTGTATTTGTCGCGAGGACGCGCAGAAAGAACGCATGGAGTCCTAACAATACACAACTCCGACGTAACAAAAAAAAAGAAAGAAAGAGAGTACCGTTACGCTATATATATAAATATCTACAGGATGCATCGTCTACGCGTTGCTAAATGCTGCGGCATACAGCAGCAGCCGCGCAATCCCCAGCTGTTGCCGCGGCTAGACCATCCATCAGATGTACTTCCTCGCAGCGCGACCCTGTCCCAGACGACGACAGGCGTCTAGAGTACGACAGCAGGTTCCCGAGATATGTATATAACCTTGAACTTGTTTCGCACAGATTCGCTTGCCCTGGCGAATGTAGTACTACGGGGAGCGACCGGGGACGCTGGCAATTCCTTACGGAGCTCTGCCAGAGAGCATGGCGGTCGCTTTCACTCTCTTCGGCAACACTTGCGGATAAAAAGTAAAAGAACAAGCGGGTAGCACGTTCTTCGCCTCACTTGTACGCGCACTCCCTCGGATTGATAACCGTTCCGCCGGGCAGGCTCTCCCTGCATCTTGTTACCTCGGCCGCCGCATGCTAATGAGCCGCTGAGTAGCGTTATATAACGCCGTTTCTTTACATGCTCACAGCACCAACATGACAAGCTCGTGCCTATCTAAGTGTATTTCTCGCGAGGACGCGTGATCTCAAGGTTGCGGGCCAAGAGCAAGGCGTTTGAGGCAGGCGCGCCTGCCGGCGAGCGTGAGCTTTACGACGACGTTGGAGAGTACATGAGTCATAGTCATGATGCGGAACTTTTTAGCGCGCCCGTTGTCTTAGCATGCGTCCACCACGGCGCTGCTAGCGCTGTTGTCGTACGCGAGCTTCTAGTGTCGACTGCACGCAGTGTCAGGGTATGCCCAAAATATGCACATCTAGTGCTGCTCATCTAGTGCTGCACATCTAGTGCTGCTCAAATGTGCACATCTAGAGCTGCTCGTGCTGTGGTCGTACGCGAGCTTCTAGTGTCGACTGCACGCAGTGTCAGGGTACGCCCAAAATATGCAAGCATTGCATGACCAACGAGCTACGCATGTGTATATGAGAGAAAATACACGACGTCACACCAGCCTAATCGTAGTCGTGATTTACGAGTGATACTCAGAAAAGAAAGAACAGCACTTTCGCTACAGCCCGCAACGACGTCTAGAAAAAAAAAGTGAATACTGACTAGGGGCACATCACTACCAACGACTGGCATTCGCAGTAAATGACATTAGATATGTCGTGTGACAGGAAAAAAGTTAATACTGAACAGGTACACGTCACTTCGAACGGATGACATTTGCTGTAAATTCGCCCGTGTGACAGGGACACGAGTAGGTTTCTCTGCCAGTGCATTTTTCTAAACGTATACTGAGCTTTCATTTCCGACAGGCTTTTTTCGGTGTTAGCACGTTCACCCCTCCACGTTCCAGCGAAGGCACGCGAGCACCACGAAGTCTTTCCAAATAATTGTGCGAGTATGTCCAACACCATCTATGAAGTTATATCGCGCCTCTTGGTAAGTTCTAGGCTTTACAATTGTAAAGGGGACGTGGTGGATTATAAAGGCGGGGAAGAGGTTTAAGCAGTAAATATGGGTGTTTGCTATTCTGCAGTCGAGGTTTAGTTGGGAAAGGTTGTTGGTCGCGTACGTACCAATGAGTCCCGCTAACGGCTTCGTGACCCCTTCGTCCTGAAGTTGCATAACCGAGGTCAACGACGCGTGATAGACGGTAAGCCACCCCCCACTGCAATGCCGGAAGGTGGGAGGTCCGTACGCATCAGTGCTATCCCTGAATGCAGTCAGTGAACGATGCACGCGCGATGTGTATGTGGGTGATATAAACATAACAGACCTTCGTTCGCCCCCATTGCCACGCGAACGCATTAGCCAGCCATGAAAAAGAAGACAATGCTTTATATCACCGGTGGGACGTATGCATTCATAGCAAGGTGTCGTCCTCTACATGCAGCGACGTGCGACATGTGAGGTGCTCATAGTTCCTCGTCGCCAAAACCGGCACCGCCTAGCGAAGAGGGTAGAGGCTAATGTATCCGGCATAGAACAACATCGAAAACGAGCGGAGAGGGAGTTGGAGGACGTAATTGTTCGATTTACAGACCGGTGCAAGAGAGGCCGAAGGGCGGAAGACAGAAAAGGAAACGTACAAACGTGTGGTGGGCAGCACTATAATACAGTCTATTTGTCACCTCACGCTTCTTCCGGCACACCTCCTCACCTTTTCCTGGCTTTGTGAAACATCGCTTTCCTTCGATGCGGCGGGGCTAAACGTTTTTTTCTCGATCCTTCGAAAGATTTGGGGGTGGACGAAATAAGCATTCTCCTTTTCTCTCTTTTTCTTTTTTTTTTCCTTTGAAAGGTGCAGAGCCACTCTCCCAGTACCATTTTTGTGCCCGAGGAATAAGGACAGACAAGCCAGCTGCAGTCTGTTCCGTCGCGCATTCACCTCACTCCGTCACCAGAACTCGACCTTCGAGCGTCGTTTTGCCAGCTCTTCCAGAAAAAAGAAAAAAAAAAGCCGAGAGGGTACGATCCGAGGAGCGGCTTCTTAAAAACGCGCACGACGGCTTCGGTGACAGTCGCGAAAGCGGTGCCCATCGCTCAACATCGCAGGCCGTAAGCGCTGCGTTGTGACAGGTGCAGCCTGCCGGATTACACGCGCCATAGTCGCAGCCTCCTTTGCCGAGTGACTGCAGCCGGCACCGTCCAGCCATGGGCTACTTCGGCATCGAACACACCCCGCTCTACAGAATCATCGAGCCCCTCGAGAAGGCCCGGGATCCGCGCACTGTGGGCTGGTTCTACTCCGGGGACCCGCTGCCCATCCACCTCCTCATAGCGGTGTACGTGTGCATCGTCAAGTTCGTCGGACCCGAGTTCATGAAGGACCGCAAGCCCATACACCTGAAGACGCTCATTCGGATCTACAACCTGTGCATGGTCGCGCTCAACTTCGGCTTCATGGTGTTCTTCTTCAAGAACACCTATCTGCGCGGCAATTACAACTGGCTCTGCACGGGCATAACCTACGAGAGCACGGAGCAGTCCATGACGGTGCTGAACGCCTGCTGGTGGTACCTCCACGTGCGCATAGCCGAGTTCCTCGACACCGTGTTCTTCGTGCTCAGGAAAAAGAACGAACAGGTAAGCATTTGACATTCCTCGCACGCTAGATAGTACCCTCAGTGCGTGACGTAATGCGTAGTGCTGGGTACAATACTGTTGCCGTCATGTTTGTCCCGCAGAACGCGGGCGGTAAGGAGTGACCGTAGAATGGCTTGCAAGCAAGACTTTCCAAGGTAGCACATTTCGAGTCATCCGAGCTGGAAATATACAGCGCATTTCCACAGGAGAAACGTAAATGCGCGCGGAATACGTATGATGGAGGATGCACATCGAACACCACGTAAGGGCGGTGTTAACCGGGGTTGCCAAATTGGCTACATTTAAAAGGCCGTGGTGACATAAAAAAAATTACGTTGGCTACATGACTATTTTTTTTTACGATTGTTCTGGCGCTGGCATCAACAGCTAACATACGCGAAAACTGAGCGCAAATATAGAAAAAAAGTTTTGAGTGTTCATTACCTATGCGACTGCGGCTCTCTAGGTGTAATCGCAGTTTTTTACTCACCATGGTTCTCACGTTATTACTGGAACTCATGTTGGTTAAGCAGCACGGTAATGTGGCTAGGGGGTGGGTGGGGGAGGTATGACTCGTTTAGGCTTTCTAGCCGCTATCCTCCTCGCGCGCTAATGTTCTGGATGGATGGATTCATATGGCTGTACCCTTTAGATAAGGCGGCGGCTAACGCCACCTATCCGTAATACTTAGTGAACCAAAACTAGATTTATCTTTTTTTCTCTTTAAATAGCGAAGATTAGAACTGATACTTTTCACTCGCGCCTTGATTTTTGCCACCAATCGGATAACCTCCTTCTAGTTAATTCTACCCGCTTAAAGTCTATTTTGCCCTCCCTGTCCCTAAACCCCAGTGCTTTGAAAACTCTGCGCCATCATCCTGACCTATAGGGTGAAGCCCTTTACAGAACATTATCAAGTGTTCGGCAGTTCCCTCCTCTCTACACGCGCTGCATACCACGTCTACACCTTCGTACTTGGCCCGATAAGCCTTGGTTCGCAATATTCCCGTCCTGGCCTCAAACAATAGAAAGCTACCCCGAGTATTATCAAAGATGCTTTCCTCGGCAATTTCCTGCTTAAGATTTTGATAGATCTCTAGCACGGACTGTTTAATCACGCCAATTCTCCACATGTCAGTCTCCGTTTCCTTCACCTTCTTCTTAACCAATAGTTCTTTTTGGTTTGACCCCTTGATGTTTTCTAAGTATTTACCCTTCAATTTTCTGGTTCACTTCATCCATTTTGTATCGACATTTTTTATGTACAAGTAGCTAAAAACCTTCCTAGCCCAACGCTCCTCCCCCATTTCTCTCAATAGCTTCTCAAATTTTATCTTACTGCTAGTTTCCCTGACCTCATATGATGTCCATCCCATATCACCTTGTACTCCCTGACTTGGTGTATTCCCGTGAGCTCCTAAAGCAAGCCTACCTATTCCACGTTGCTTAATTTCTAATCTTCTTTGAACCTCTGATCTCATGCACAAGACCCCATTGCCGAAACTCAGACCAGGAACCATGATACCTTTCCAAATTACTCTCACAACATCACACCTATTGTAATTCCACAGTGTCTTATTTTTCATCACTGCTGCGTTCATGTTTCCATTAGTCATTACTTATATTTTGTGTTCCCTTAGGTACTCGGCCCCATTGCTTATCCGTACACCCAGCTATCTGTATTTATATGTTAGCGCTAGCGCGACCTCCTGTATTTTAAACTCACTATCTTCGTTATCATTGAAAATCGTGACTGCTGATTTTTTCTTACTGAATCTGAAATCTAACCTATCTGCCTCACTACCGCAGATGTCCATCAATTTCTGAAAATCTTCCTTGTTGTCGGCCATTAGCACTATATCACCTGCGTACATCAATGCTGGTAGTGCCTGTTCAATGAGTTTTCCTTGTTTGGTGAAAGAAAGGTTGAAGCCAAGTCCACGTCCCTCTAGTTTGGCCTCTAGTCCTTGTAGGTACATCATGAATAAGAAGGGTGACAAAGGACACCCCTGCCTAAGCCCCCGTTTTACCTCTGCGGGCTTGTATACCTGTTTTTCCCAGTGTATAACTACGTTGTTACCTTTATAGATATGATTTAAAAGATTACTAACTCCATCTTCCATACCTAATGTGTTCAGTATTCCCCACAAGTCCTCTTGAACTGCGCTGTCGTACGCTCCCGTGATGTCCGAAAATGCTAGCCACAGGGGCCTGTGTTCCTTTGCTGCTATTTTGATGCACTGCGTCAGTGAGAACAGATTGTCTTCCAACCTCCTGTGTTTCGGAAACCCATTCTACACTTCCCCCAGCACCCCGTCGTCCTCTATACATGCCTGCAGTTTTTCCTTTATAATCTGCATCGCCAACCTGTAGACCACTGATGTCACTGTTATAGGAAGGTAGTTGTTTATGTCAGCTTTGCCCACCCCCTTTTTGTTATAGATTATGCTCATCCTGCTAAGTTTCCATCCCTCGGGGACTTCACCATGAATTGTTGCTTTGCTCGCTGCCTCTTTCAAAATCTGCTTAGACTTGGGACCCAGTGTCTTTAACAGCATAATTGGGATGCCATCCGGGCCTGTTGATGTACTACTAGGAACCCTCTTCTCAGCCCTTTCCCACTCTCGTTGTGAAAATGGAGACACTGCGCCACCTGGTTCATCCTTGTCTATTAAGGTGCATAAGGCACTTCTTTGTTGAAGTTTTGCTGACACCATTATTCCTGTATATTCAAAAGCTTCGTCCCCTTCTAGCCTAACACCTTGAGCTGTAGTTATAAACCTCTTCTCTAGGCTTGTCTTATTTCTTAGGGAGTTTAGATGGTTCCAAAATGTTTTTTTAGAACCATCCAGCTCTAAGCTGTATTAGGGGTGGCACCCTAGGTGAACGTGTGCGAAAACAGATGCGCACGGCTCACAAAGCGCTCGCATCTCGCTAATTCTGTTCATTCGGCTTAATATTTTCTCCAGGTAGGGGGGGAGGGGGTGTTGAGGCTACGCTGCTGCACTTGCCATTCATGACGTTTTTTTTTATGTCGACTGTTATTTCTTCAGAAATGGCACGCCAGTTTTTTTTTTTTTTTATCACTGTGTGCACGCATGATGTACTGCGTGCGTTTCTTACGTGAATGCGTCTAAGCTGCTGTTTGCGTGATCTGTTAACACAGACAGAATAAAAAAAAAGCGTTTGGATGCGACTAGCTGAGCCGGTTTTATACGGCACCTTCATCAAGTTCAAGATCTGAGTGCTGACGTGCCAGCAATGGAAGCCTGAGTCGAAATATAAACATACCCGGATGCATCAGGCCACCTGATCGTTTTTTTGAAACTTTATTTTGATGCGATACACATTGGTGCACTGTATATTTTTGTATATTAAGCGTCAGAATGTGGTGATAATTCAACAAAAGTTAATTCATGTTCGACTCATTTTATGGTTTCAAAATAAAGTAACGGCTGCCGGTCGCCTGCCGTTATGACTCACTCTACACCACCCGCCGAGTGAGTCATACGCGTAGGTGGTTACGAACCAGTCACAGACATGCATAGACAAAACCACAGCTTTAAGAGCCCGTGATAATGAATTACAACACGGTCACGTTCCCTCTGCGTGCTTCGAATAACTTTGATTCCCGTGGTGTGTGAGATCTGCCCAAATTTATTATTATAATAACGTTGTTGTTTTTATTCATGATTTCTTTCTTGCTTTGCCTCCTCCTTCCACTTTCCAGACCTTCCCATCAGTCCTCACGCCCTCCTTTTTCTTGTACTTCCTCTCGCATAAGTCTCACCTTTGTATTTTTGGTTACGGCACAAAATCAACGTAGACGGAAGGAACACTGACGAGCCCTGTCCCTTCCGTCTTCGTCGATTTCGCGCTGAAACCAAAAATGCGCCCGTACCAACTAGCCCAACTTTCAGTGTTATTCCTCACCTTTACTCCTCCTCCTTCTCCCTTGCTCAATTACGTTACAATTCTAGGCCTTGCTTTATACCGTCTCCCATTCTCCTCTCCTTCATCACCCTCCACTGGCCTTGCCATTCCGTTACTATACTCTAATGTGCATGGCTATACCACGGTGTTGTCCCCGAAAGAAAGTTGTCCCCGAGTAGAGCTATAGTATGCAATACTCGAGGACAACTCTCTGTGGCAATGAAGGGAAATGGGGTGGGGCTACAGCACATGTAGTCCTCCGCGAAGAAGTTCGGCTTGACTCGCTTTTCGAATGCCGGCCGTGATCGAATAATACCACAGCACAGAATTTGCTGCGTCTGCTTACAAAAGCTTTTTGTTAGGGAAATTCGACACAACCTTCTTCGGCGAGTCGACGACGGAGGGCGACGAGCACTCACCTGAAGACGAAGACGCCATTTTTCACTGTGAGGTGCACCTAAAACGTGCGACGTTTTCAGACGTCAAAGGCGCGGAATGATACTTCATTAAGCAAAACAAATATTAATATCTCCTTGGTTCGTGCAGCGTGTCTTTATAAACATCATCCCGTAGAAAATAGTCTTGTTGATTTTATTATCTTCACGCAGAAAGCACAGACGCATTTGTGGGACTATGTTCAGCGGTGGCACACGTCCACTTTGGTTCCGTAGCCTTCCCTTCATTGCCACAGAAAGTTGTCCCAGAGTATAGGAGCTGCATGTTACATACCAAAACCCTCTAGACTGGTATAACGGGCATTCCACTGCACATGCCCGCTTTCTGTGCCTCCCGACCCCTTTATTCCTCTTGGCCCTTACAACACTTTCACACCCTCACTTCCCTTTGCCACCCACTTGTTATACTGCTACGATATGAGCTGCTTGGCACATTCCGGTTTATATTTCCAGCCCACGCACTACACCCTATGCCGGGCTTCAAGTTGTGTTGTTAAAATAGCACCTCGAAAACGTTATTAACAAGCTTATTGCGCTGTCTGCGTGATTGGCTCCGAGCGAGAAAATGTCACCTTCTCCGTGGCAGAAAATTGGAAAATATTCACGCAAAATAAATGATAAAAATTTTTGGTTTCAGTCAGCGTCTAACCAAGGCCATCTGCGTGACAGTAGCGTAGATGACAGTAGCGACCTGGTGTCGAAAGAGGTGAATTGCGAACCCAGTGGGTGTCTTAAAGGCCCACCGGGCTCGGACATATATCATCATCATCAGTTGCAAAAAAAAAAGTGCTCCAACAATATAGACAGCTGCGTAGGTTCGCATGTTGAATTACGAACACTTGCTGCGCCCTTCGCGTATTCGCAAAAGTAACAATTATGGTTAGCGAACGCAACTGTGCTTGCTGTAGATGATTCTAGGATAGCGTGAAACGGGACAATGTTACGCGCGCACGCTCGTCCGTTTTCTTACGGCATGATTGAGGGAGGCCCAAGCGTCCGTTACTCGCCACAGTGGTCAAGTGGCTAAGGCCTTGGCTGCTGACCCCCAGGTTGCAGGATTGAATCCGGTCCGCGGGGACCGCATTTTTGATGGAGGCGACGCCCGTCTGCTTAGATTTAGGTGCACGTTACAGAACCCCCACATTATGACACTCACAAATCATGGCAGGTAAATCACTACTATCCCTCAAAAGGAAAGTATATATTGTCACGTTAAAGAGACAGGAGACGTTTTTAAGGCGTCCTCACAAAAGTCCGAAGAGCGGTCGGCTCAGCGCAGCCAAAAACAGAACAATGGCACGAGGGGAACTGCCACTTCGTCTGCCTCTTTTGCGCTGGCAGATCAAGCGCGCGGCACTGCCCCTCCTCCCTGAAGAGCATCGCCTCGATGCTAAACGAAGCGTGTATCGAAAAAAAAAAACATTGTCACAGTGTGTGGTACGGTTTTAACCGCACCACGTGCACAATCTCGGGTCGTAGCTGTCGGCGTCGGGGTGGTTGGCTTCCGTCCGGAAGGACTTCGTAATTGACGTCGCTCACTTGTCGTAGCACTTTGTACGGGCCAAAATACCGACTGAGAAGCTTCTCAGAGAGACCTTTGCAGCGCACAGGGGTCCAAACCAACACCTGGTCACCTGGTTTATAATCGACTTGTCTGTGGCAGCGGTTGTAGCGCTGTGCATCGACGCCTTGTTGTTTCTTGATGTTTACGCGGGCTAGTTGACGTGCTTCCTCGGCTCGTTGCACGAAACACTCAGCATCTTCGTCGAGATTCTCGATGTTGTCAATGTCGCATGGGAGCATTGCGTCCAACATCGTCTGAACGTCCCGACCGTATAGAAGACGAAACGGAGTGAATCGTGTGGTCTCTTGCGTAGCGGTATTATACGCGAATGTTACGTAAGGCAGTATTTCATCCCACGTCTTGTGCTGTACGTCTATGTACATAGACAGCATATCAGTCATCGTTTTGTTAAGCCGCTCGGTCAGTCCATTTGTCTGAGGGTGATACGCTGTTGTCTTGCGATGCGTGGAGTAACTTAACTGAAAAACTTGTTCAAGGAGCCTTGCTGTAAACGCTGTTCCTCGGTCTGTGATGACACAGGATGGAGCACCGTGGCGTAATACAATTCTCTCGATGAAAAACTGAGCAACTTCACAAGCCGTGCTTTTAGGAAGCGCCTTAGTTTCAGCATAGCGGGTTAGATAATCTGTAGCGACGATTATCCACTTGTTGCCGGAAGATGACAAGGGAAACGGACCCAGGAGGTCCATGCCGACTTGATCGAAGGGTGTTCTGGGTGGCTCGATAGGGTGAAGTAATCCCGCAGGCTTAACAGATGGGGATTTTCGGCGCTGGCATTCGCGGCCATACTATACCACCGGGCTAGGCTCGTTCCCGACCGACGTGGGAGCGCTTCGCGAGCTGATACGTTCGGTTGTTCGCGACGAGCTACGACAGCTGCAACAGCTGAACCAGGCGCAGCAGCAGCCTTCCACGAATTGCATCGCCACCATCATACGTGACGAAGTTCAGCATGCGCTCGGCACACCTCGCCGCGAGACACCAACGCAGGTTGCTGCACCACTTCAGGCGTTCGCAACTTCAAGTGAACCTCTAGGGGTGACCTACGCAGACGTATTGAGACGCACCGTTCCGTCGTCCACGACACCATCCCCAGTGAGTGGTTTCCAGCGCACCACTTATACCGACACGTTCGAACACAACGCACCTGCACCAGTCCCACTACCAGCCGCAACCCCGTACGCCACACTGCAGTCCGCACAGGTGGTCCCTTATTTTGCAGACACTCGACCCGTCATGCGTAAATCCGACATATGGCGCATGCCCGACCGACGACCGCTTTGCTACCACTGCGGTGAAGCGGGTCACCTCTACCGAGACTGCCAGTACCGCCGACTTGGGCTGCAGGGTTTTCCTGCCAATTCACCCCGCCCCCGGTTTGGACAGAGACCACCAGAAATTGAAGATTTTATCGCTCGGCAGAACGTCCCACTCAGGCGTCAGTCGCGCTCACCGTCACCGCGGTCGTCATCTTATTCAGGCAACGGAAATCGAAGGCCGCAAGGACGGTCTCCGAGCCCTCGCCTGGAAAACTAACGCCAGCGACCTTTCGAGGCGAGGCCGCTGATTCTCGACGTGATGAAGACCTCGCCCTCCAATCGACGCGACATCGGACCAACGGAAATTCGACTACGCCGGCGCCTGTATCCCAGCTGAGCGACTTTTCAATGGACATACCTGTGCTGCTCGACGGTCGCAATTTAACTGCCTTAATAGACACTGGTGCTGACTACTCGATTATTAGCGGACAATTGGCACGTACCTTGAAGAAAGTGATAATGCCTTGGACAGGATCGCATGTACGTACAGCTGGCGGACATGTTGTAACGCCGGTTGGTTTGTGCACGTCCAGGCTACAAATACGAGGCTGCACGTTTTTGGTCAGCTCCATCGTGCTACGTGACTGCTCCCGCGAATTAATTCTCGGCCTCGATTTTCTTCGGGAATATGGCGCCGTAATCGACCTACGGCGACGCTGCATTTCCTTTTCGACAGTCAACGCTACGTCAAGGGACTCCAACCGCCGTACAACCGCCCTCCGTGTTTCCGACGACAGTGTCACAATACCACCTCGTGCAAGTATCCTAATTCAGGTGACTTCCGAAGGAACCAGTGACGGTGAAACAGTGGCAGAGTGCAACGTCTCCCTGCTGCTGGCGCTTGGAATTTCTGTGGCACGAGGCATCATTGACATTCGGAACGGTACAGCCGAGGTCATGATTACAAATTTCACCAATGAGCATCGTCACCTTTTCCGGGGCACTGCGGTCGCCTACGCTGAAGCCTTGGAGGACGTCATTGAGTGTTTTGCCTGTGAAGACAGTAGCCGCAATGGACAAACCGTAATAGATGTTGACATGAACAGTGCACTGCCAGAAGAGAACCAGAGGGCCTTGCGAGAGCTATTGTTTGAATTCAGGGCGTGCTTTGCTCAGTCGTCTAAAGTGAGTCAGACGCCAATTACACAGCACAGGATAATCACTTACGACGACGCAAGACCTATTCACCAACAGCCATACCGCGTCTCGCCGACAGAACGCGCAGCTATCAAGCAGCAAGTGAAAGAAATGATCGACGACGGCGTTATCCAGCCTTCGAACAGTCCCTGGTCCTCACCGGTCGTTCTGGTTAAGAAGAAGGACGGTACGCTTCGCTTCTGTGTAGATTACAGAAAGCTCAACAACGTCACAAAAAAAGATGTTTATCCGCTGCCGCGTATTGATGACTCGCTTGACCGACTACGACGAGCGAAGTATTTTTCTTCCCTGGATTTAAAGAGTGGCTACTGGCAAATTGAGGTTGATGAGCGCGACCGCGAAAAAACCGCCTTTGTCACGCCGGATGGCCTCTACGAATTTCGGGTGCTACCGTTCGGACTCTGCTCTGCGCCAGCTACCTTCCAACGCATGATGGACACTGTGTTGACTGACTTAAAATGGCAAAGCTGCCTTGTGTACTTGGATGATGTGGTCGTGTTTTCAACCAGCTTCTCCGAACATCTGAAGCGACTACGACAAGTACTTGAGGCGATTCGGACGGCTAACCTTACGTTAAAGCCGCAAAAATGCCATTTCGGTTACGAAGAACTAAAGTTCCTTGGACATGTCGTAAGCGCAGAAGGCGTCCGTCCTGACCCTGAGAAAACCGCCGCTGTCGCAGCCTTCCCGACTCCTGCCGATAAGAAAAGTGTGCGGCGGTTTCTTGGTCTATGCGCGTACTACCGGCGCTTTATAGGCAATTTTTCGAAAATTGCCGAACCATTAACTAGACTCACTAGAGACGATACGCCGTTCGTTTGGAGTGCTGAACAAGAATCAGCATTCACAGAGCTTCGGCTTCGCCTGGCATCACCACCTGTTCTTGGACATTTCGACGAGGAAGCCGAAACAGAAATTCATACCGACGCCAGTAACGTCGGTCTGGGCGCGGTACTCGTCCAACGGCAGGAGGGAATTGAAAAGGTTATCGCCTACGCAAGCCGAACCCTAACACGCCCGGAGTCAAACTACAGTACCACGGAGAAGGAGTGCCTTGCTGTCGTGTGGGCAATTGCTAAGTTTCGACCTTACCTTTACGGCCGTCCATTCAGAGTAGTGACGGATCATCACTCGCTGTGCTGGCTTGCGAACCTCAGAGACCCCTCCGGACGACTGGCAAGGTGGAGCCTACGTCTGCAGGAGTACGACGTCACTATCGTGTACAAGTCCGGTCGTGCACACGAAGATGCGGACACGTTGTCACGCGCGCCAGTTGAGCCTGCCGCTCAGAGCTTCGAAGAGGACTGCCCTTTCCTTGGCTCCGTAAGCGTAACAGACTTGGCTTTACGGCAGCGAGCAGATGCTCAATTGCGACCTATCATTGAACATCTAGAGGGCCGCAACGTATCACTGCCCCAGCATATAACTCGCGGATTGTCATCCTTCTGCTTACGACAGGGCGTGTTGTACAAGAAGAACGCAGCCGCCAGCAACAAAACTTACCTGTTGGTCGTCCCCGCAGAGCTGCGTGAGGAAATTCTATTTGCCTGCCACAACGAGCCTCCATCGGGCCATCTGGGCATCACCCGAACCATCGCTAGGGTACGAAAGTCTTACTACTGGCCGAAACTTGCCGCTTGCGTTAAACAGTACGTTCAAGCCTGCCGCGAATGCCAGCGCCGAAAATCCCCATCTGTTAAGCCTGCGGGATTACTTCACCCTATCGAGCCACCCAGAACACCCTTCGATCAAGTCGGCATGGACCTCCTGGGTCCGTTTCCCTTGTCATCTTCCGGCAACAAGTGGATAATCGTCGCTACAGATTATCTAACCCGCTATGCTGAAACTAAGGCGCTTCCTAAAAGCACGGCTTGTGAAGTTGCTCAGTTTTTCATCGAGAGAATTGTATTACGCCACGGTGCTCCATCCTGTGTCATCACAGACCGAGGAACAGCGTTTACAGCAAGGCTCCTTGAACAAGTTTTTCAGTTAAGTTACTCCACGCATCGCAAGACAACAGCGTATCACCCTCAGACAAATGGACTGACCGAGCGGCTTAACAAAACGATGACTGATATGCTGTCTATGTACATAGACGTACAGCACAAGACGTGGGATGAAATACTGCCTTACGTAACATTCGCGTATAATACCGCTACGCAAGAGACCACACGATTCACTCCGTTTCGTCTTCTATACGGTCGGGACGTTCAGACGATGTTGGACGCAATGCTCCCATGCGACATTGACAACATCGAGAATCTCGACGAAGATGCTGAGTGTTTCGTGCAACGAGCCGAGGAAGCACGTCAACTAGCCCGCGTAAACATCAAGAAACAACAAGGCGTCGATGCACAGCGCTACAACCGCTGCCACAGACAAGTCGATTATAAACCAGGTGACCAGGTGTTGGTTTGGACCCCTGTGCGCTGCAAAGGTCTCTCTGAGAAGCTTCTCAGTCGGTATTTTGGCCCGTACAAAGTGCTACGACAAGTGAGCGACGTCAATTACGAAGTCCTTCCGGACGGAAGCCAACCACCCCGACGCCGACAGCTACGACCCGAGATTGTGCACGTGGTGCGGTTAAAACCGTACCACAATATATAACAGCTGCATCTTAGCTACGGAGCAGAAATTCGGAGACTTACCAAGAGGGTCCTCAATTTAGGACGACGCAGCGAGCAATGGATAGGAAAATGGTAGGTGTAACCTCAAGATACAAGAAGAGAGCAGAGTGGATCAGGGAACAAACCGGGGTTAAGGATATCATGGTTGAAATCATGGTGAAAGGAAATGGACATGGGCCGGACATCTAGTGCGTAGAAAGGATAACCACTGGTCATTAAGGGTAAATAACTGGATTCCTAGAGAAGGCAAGCGGGTTAGGGGGAGACAGAAAGTTAGGTGGGCAGATGAGATGAGAAGTTTGCGGGTATAAAATGGCAGCGCCAAGCACAGGGCCGAGTTGACTGGCGGAAGAACGAGGCCTTTGTCCTGCTGTGAACCAAGTCAGGCTGATGATGATGAAATAACCACAGGTGGTCGAAATTTCCAAAGCCCTCTCCTGTGGCGTCTCTTATACCGTGGTTTTGGGACTTTAAACCCGAAGGATTAGTAATTATCAAGCATCCGTCACAATTTTCTCGAAGTAACCCACCTTGCGTAAATACTTGCCTTGCAGGTGACGAGATTGCACGTCATCCACCACTGCATCGTCGTCTGGAACGGCTGGGTGGGCCTGACGTTCGGCGCCGAAGGCCAGATCATGATCTGCATCTGCATCAATTGTCTGGTGCACGTCATCATGTACTCCTACTACTTCCTGTCCTCCTTCGGGCCGGCCATGCGGCGGTACCTGTGGTGGAAGCGGTACCTGACGATGATGCAGATTGCCCAGTTGTCCTTCTTCGTTATTTACGCCATGGTGCCCATGGTCCACGAGTGCAACTACCCGCGCATCCTGCTCTGGATCGGGTTCGCGCAGGCGGTTGTGCTGCTCAGCCTGTTCTGCAACTTCTACCTGCATACGTACAAGGGAGGCGACCAGAGGCAGCATTCGCCAGCCAAGGAGAGAGTAGAGTGAGCACTCCCAAACCTTGTCGTGGTGGTGAACAAGGTTTTTTTCCTTTATTGTGTAAGTATCGCGTATGTTTCTAAGCACCGTCGACATACTTACAAGTGCCTTCACAAGCGCGTAAGTCGGTCGTGAATGGAGTTCTGGTTTCGGGATGTCCTTCGTCGCCCCGTCATGCAGTTTCGTGCGCTTGTGTTCGGCTCTGTGAGTGGTGTGACAACGGCGACCTTACGGCCAGCTTGTGCAACAAGTGTGACCGACCTGTGGTCCGCACTCGATGACGAACTCTGTCGTAGAGCACCGGCGGGCGTCTTGGGGTCCAGGACAGTGGCGCTGCAAACGTTCTTCACGCAGGAAGCAGGAAGCGTCGGCCGACGTACTCGGATGCGACCGTGGCCATGTTCGCCGCCCATGTTCAGAGATGACTCACGCTGAACGTTCGGGTGGTGCACCGACTGCGCGCGAGCGTTCAACGCCAGTGCAACGCGGCGTTTCCTGCTTTAGGGACTCCTTTGTTTGCGAGACAAGAATAAAGTGGGTCTTTTCATCGATGTTGTCACACACTGCTGATGTTGTTACCCACTGCTTGAGTGCACTAGATACCAAACGACGTCTTATCACTTATCGTACCAAGCACAAGACATTTGGGATTCTAAAAGTATCATTATTTAACATGCTTCTGGGCGCCAGCAGGCAGAAAGAGTGTTCCACGCTCGTCGTCATGGCTACTAGGGGCGCTCCCAGGTTCAAATGCACATATATGCCACATAAAGTGAACGTGTGGGAGGACCATCGCTGCATAACTCAGTCCGTAGAGCATCAAATGTGGTATCGGTCCTGGTGTGCCACTCCCTGGCTAACGCCACTGTTCTTCCAGTGTACTTAATCTCTTTATGCGCATTATATGGTCGCTGTCCGCTATTCATACCTAATATTATCTGGGGGTTTACGTCTCAAAACCACGATGTGACTTTAAGGGACGCCGCAGTGAAGGGCTCCAGAAATTTCGACCATCTGGTGCTCTTTAAGGTGCATTGACATCGCTAAGTACGTGGGCCTCTACCATCTCACCTCCATCGAAATGAGACCGGTATTGAACCCGCGACCTTCCGCTTCATTTCTCGCTGTAGAATGTCGTGACCCCGGCGAGTAATGTGGCAACCAACTGCAAATTTAATCATGGTGTCTACCAACCTCGAATAATCGGGGGATTTCGGTATGCCTGAAAAAGTAGGGCAATTTTCGAAGAAATTTGAGCTGGTCATGGAAACTGGCTCGTGGCAGCCTGTGCAACTGATTGAAGCTTATGAAGCTACTCCTTTTCTGCAGTAAACCGCTGAGCATAAACAAAAAGGTGATGCGGGATGTTTGCAATCACGCACCGTATCCTGACTCGTAATCATATTACGTCTCCGTAAATTTGTGCTTGTTTGTCTTTGCCGTGACCTGAACTTGGCTTAGAAGCATTGTAGTTAAGTAGAAGGGTTTTTAAGAAGAGGCTCACCGGACCTAATTGAGGTAATTTAGCGGCAAGGAAACGATACACATCCACAGTTCTTCATGCCGTTTGGGCAAGCACCTTGTTTTTTGTAATTCTTTTCTTAAAACTTTAGCACTCATTTTCAGACCACAGATAATCACAAGCGTCGTTATTAGGTGGCTTGGTTGGTTTTTTCGTTGACATTATCGGAGAGCAGCGCATAGTAAAAGACACTGGACACAGGGGACACAATGATGTGTCCTATATTTTGCGCTGTTCAATGGTAATAATGAGACCGTCTGTTTTTCAAGCAGTCTTACCAATCGGGAAGTATTCTCATAATCGTCACCGGAAACCTGTAAAAGCCAGGAAATTTGGAAACGAAAATAGATTGATGGACACGATGCCCCCTTGAAGTTGCTAATGAAGTGCAATCGACATGGAAGTTTTCATCTGAATCTCGTCACACTGAACCCCTCGTATTCGGTTGCCAACAGCAGAAACAGAGAGAAGGGGTTGCTGGCCGGGCGACGCCTGTATCTGATCGGCTACACAGAGTAGGCTATAGAACAAAGTAGAAACAATATTAGCGGATTCTTTCACCTCATCGACTGAATTCTGATTGCGAGTGTTGGAATCTCATTCAGGCATAGTAAACCTTCATCAAATTATTGTCTTTCCGTCGGCATTTTTTAATGATATTTGGTCTATTCAAGCGTTATTTTTCTTTCTGTACATTTCTAAGATCACCTTAGTTTAAACTGTTCAAAAAGGGATTACCTTAACTTTGCGCAATTAGGCTATGCTCTGGCTGGCCACGTATGCACTAAACGACTACTGACAGTTTCTTTGCTGAACTTGCGAAAACTCATCATGCTTCACGCGTTAACGGGATAGCTCTCTACAAAACTAAATGCTGAAATTACAGTGCAAAATATTAAAATTTGATTCTAATGTTGTCATTGAAATGCCGGACTTGACAGTTTATCGGCCTCACTGGGGTCTGCGCATCATGAAAATATGCTGGCGTCGTGGGGAAGATGACAGCGACGTCGTCAGCCCTGCCCTAATGTTGCGCAACCACTGCGGCAAAAAAGTTGGGCTTTACTTCTATTCGCTTATACTACAAAATCGATATGTGAGGTTCAACGTCCCAAAACCACCATATGATTATGAGAGACGCTATACTTCAAAATAGGATCGCCTGAATATACACTCCAAGCCTATGGTCATGATGGCGTAGTTCGACATAAAGTGGACAACAAATGTTATGTGCGATTCTTGCATCCGCTGCTTGTATTTCACCGCAGAAGCGATTGCAAGATCAGAGCGAGGGTCTGTGCATGACATGATGACACGACACCACCCTCTTAAAGGTTCCTTTTTTTCTTTTTCCATTCTAATCGTATTGCTATCATATTAGCAATGTTTGGCACATTTTTTGGATATACTTGTCACAAAGGTACTACTTTTCAGCTTACAGTACACTTTCCTTCAACCATCTAAATAGGGGTGTTCACGTAGTCAAAGCCACAACACCGTAGTCAAAACCAAGGGGACCTCATATGTGTGTGTGTGTGTGTGGGGGGGGGGGGTGTACTGTGTGTGTGATAACGGGGATTGAATAGCGTTCATCGTCGTCAGCCTGACTACGTTCACTGTAGGAAAAAGGCCTCTTCCATGATCCGCGAATCAACTCGGTCTTGTGCTTTCTACTGCCACGTTATACCTGCGAAGTTTTCAAACCCGGTGGAGGCGAAAATGCTGTAGGTTCATGTGCTCTGATTTGGGTGCACGTTAAATAACCCCAGGTTGTCGAAATCACCGGAGCCCTGCACTATGGCATCTCTCATAATCATATGGTAGTTTTGGGACGTCAAACACTGCATATTTTCAATTTTCAATCTTATCGGTCCACCTAGCATTCTCTCTCCCCTCAATGTAGCGTTACCGTGCCGCAAACATTCGTTGCGGGCGCTTCGCGGAATAACGTTTACGAGCCTAAGCTGGGACGGTGATGTCGCCTAGCAGTGGATTATTGCACTAAAAATGAAAAAAAAAACATCATTCTTGCAAACCATTGCACAATGGTTTGCAACCATTGCACAATGGTTGCACAATGCAAACCATTGTGAACCACACAAAGTGCTAGAGAGGAGACCGGTAGTGCCACCATCACCATCATCATTTCTCAATCACCGCGCCGCGCCTCTCGCGCAGCTGATGCTAGCTCGAGCTGCGCGAGGATTAGAACAAGCTAGCGCACTTGGTGCGTCGGACGTGGAAAGCCACGCGGCTCCGCTTCAGGCGTGGAATAAAGTGGCGAGAGAACGACACGACCACGTTGGCCGCCGTCCCGTCCAACGTTACTAGATACTTTTTTCGTTGGTCCCGTCTTCCTCTCCCGTTACACTATAAACACGGTAATTTTTAATGTTGCAGATTTGTTTACACCGATATTTAGTCAGGCCTATAGGGGCGCTCGAAATGGGAAACGATCTCAAGACTAGGCTGTTATTGGTAATACTCGGTCGTCGAAGTCAGCTGATGACAAGCTAAGCCATTTCGCACAGTCCCCAGTGATGAAAAAAGTGAATCCGTCCCCACAAACACTAATTTCAGTTCTAAGCGGGCGTCTGAAACCACCGCCATGAAACCACAGCCATTCAGCTGAATATGAAAAATTGGCGCCCGCATTATGACACGCGAGAAACTCCACTAATTGCGTCACATGGGGGGGGGGGGCGTATCGCATGCATGTTGCGTAAATTGGGTATGGTTTGGTAATGCTTAATTGTTGTTTCGTCCTTATTATTTTTATTTATTGAATGAGGAAGAAGCGAAGGCAAGAAGTGTAAAGTTAAAGGGTATCTTTATTGCTTCGTGCCGTCGTTGCATTAGATGGAGAGGAGACGCCCTTGACTGAACACGACCGAGGGAGATAAGACGAGGCACGAGGCGAGCCGATCATGCGCAGTGGCGGTGTGGACAACGCCGACACCGAAGAGCCACATCGTGTGACTCAGAAATGCTTGGTATTTAAATATATCGCATACGGTACACGCTAACGGTGTTTTAGCGTACTGCGCACGTGCATTTCAGTACTGCGATTCCTCTAAGCCCACTTTCCCGATACGCAGGCTAAACTGTAACTTCCTATTGTCTACGCCTGGCTTTTACGTGATACCTAGTTCGACCCCGTGGAGGCCTGTCTATAATTGTACTTACTATCAGCGCTAATGAGATGTTAATGAGTTCTATTCTTTCGACAGCTGGCTCGACTGTAGTTCGCCAGACGACAAGTCGCAGGAAACGGACACGTGGTTTCGCGTGCATCAGCGTTGCGTGAACAGGGCGAGAAGTATGCGGGTGGGAGAGGGAGGAAAACCTCGTATTCGAAGGATGTCAATGGCGAAATGGTTAGGAAAGATACTATATACCGGTTTGTACAATGCCAAGCAGTATTTCAAGGCAGGAACTTCAGAGAGCTGTTCTAATGAGCTGTCAGAAGTTATATGCGTTGCTTTCAGCGATACGTTTTCTTCAGTAGAAACGCAGCACGGACAATGGGAACCCTTCTTCGCCTGAGCGATGCTATGCTCTAGCCTGGTGAGACTCTGAGACTCTACAACAGTAGATGATATATATATATATATATATATATATATATATATATATATATATATATATATATATATATATATATATATATATATATATATATATATATATATATATATATATATATATATATATTGTAGAGAAGCCGCCGAACACTGAAGTGGGTCAAACTCTCAAGTGTTCTCTAGTGGGGCTACCCAAAAAAGGACGCCGCTCGCGCTGGGAGTCCGTGCTTGGCCGTTACTGTCGCCATTGTGTATACTCGCTGTCTGCCCGCTAATAAACGCCATAACAAATTGGTGGAGAGTGCTTCGGTCCCCTTTGATGCCCTGGGAACTGCGTTCACGTACTCTGCAATCTACAATGTCCCACGACGCCTCTCAGCAAACGCCTCCTCCCATGCCACCCCCTTGTCCCGGTGTCCCCAGGATCCGAGATCCACCCATCTTCACGGGCGCCGATGGCACTGACGTGGAGGACTGGCTCGCCATTTACGAGCGCGTGAGCGTCCCCAACAAATGGGACGAGGATGGCAAGTTGACAAACTTGGTGTTCTACCTTGCGGGCGTTGCAAGTTTGTGGTACACCAACCACGCGTCCGAGTTTGCAACCTGGTCCGGTTTCAAGACTGCTATTACCAACGTTTTTGGCCGCCCTGCCGTTCGTAAGCTGCAAGCCGAGCAGCGCTTACGCGAACGCGCTCAGCAGGCCGGTGAATCATTCACCAGTTACATAGAAGATGTGCTGGACCTTTGCAAGAAATCCAACGACAGCATGTCCGAATCAGACAAGATCCGGAACGTCATGAAGGGCATTGACGATGATGCCTTCACGATGCTGCTTGCCAAAAACCCAGGCACAGTAGCTGAGGTCATCACGCTGTGCCAGAGCTACGAGGAGCTCCGCCGGCAGCGTTCGATGACCCGTCGCTCTACACCGCGAGATGCAGGGCTTGCAGGCTTGGAGGCGAGCTGTGATCAGGTGGCACTGCTGGCAGACCTCAAGTCCTTCATACGTGAGGAAATCGCGCGGCAGTTTTCTCTCCTGCCCTTTGCCCACCCACCGGCTGCTCAACAATCGGCCACTACCATTCTTCCACCCATCCGCCGAGCAATTGAGCAGGAAATAGCGGAGGTAATGCCGGCGTACCAACCACAACAGCTTCCGGCCCCTACGCCCCCAAGTTACGCCCAAGTGGTCGCCAGGCCGCCTCAAGTCGTTCAACCGCCCGCCCCACTGACTTACGCCGAAGCTGCCGCACGACCTCCATCCTTTACAGCGGCTATGCCGGCTACTTATGTTGACGTGACCTCTCAGACTCAGCTCCAGCCCCCTCTTCAGCCTTTGCAGCCACAGTTCCGTCCATCGGCTCTTACGTCATGGACAAGACCTACCCCAGCGAACCGATGGCGCACACCCGACAACCGGCCCATCTGCTTTGCCTGCGGTTACGCCGGTCACGTAGCCCGTTATTGCCATCGTGTACAGCCGGCTCCAATTTCTTCGCCTATTGCTGGCCACCTCAGCCGTCCCTATCACGATGAACCACCATCTATGCCACCGCCGTCTCGGCCAGGTCCATCTCCTCGAAGGTCGCCGTCTCCACGACGTCGTTCCCTGTCCCCCATGAGGCCAAGTTCGGCTACTCATGAGCGGGAAAACTAGTCGTCGCAGTCCCCGAGGCAAGGACTGCGATGCTATTGCGATGTGAAAGCCCTCAGAGCCGCCCATCTAATGTCATCGACGTGCTTGTGGATGGTGTTCATGCGTCTGCTCTTATTGACACTGGAGCTGCAGTATCCGTTATGGACGAAAACTTTTGCCGCTTGCTTCGAAAAGTGACGATGCCGATTTCTGGGTTGTCCCTTCGTACTGCCGGTTCACATCGTATCCATCCTTCAGCAGAGTGCACAGCTCGCGTTGTCGTTCAGGACGTTCTGTATGTCGGCCAATTCATCATCATTCCTGCATGCTCTCATGACGTCATCCTGGGGTGGGATTTTCTTTCCCGCAACGACGGCGTCATCCATTGTGCCAATGCCGAAATTGAACTCTCACCCTTCTCGCATTTGACGCCGGAAGACAGTCCCTCAAACTTGAGTAAGATTCTCGTGAAAGACGACACATTAGTGCCTCCAAGCTCGGCGATGGGTGTACCTGTCTACTGCGCTGGACTCTCCGACACAATTGCGCTCGTTTCGCCATCCGACCGTGCGTGCCGAAGGAAAGGGTTGCTAGTACCTTTCGCGACCGTGCAAATCACCCAGAGCAACGCCGCTATTTTTGTGACCAACCCATCCCCGTACACTGTTACCTTGGTTCGAGGGGAATGTCTCGGCAGAGTGGAACCAGTGGATAACGCACAAGTCCTGGACGTACCTGATGACTCGCGTTGTCCCAGTTCGTGTACCGTCAGCGCTGTTTCCACTTATGATTCATCATCTCCTGATGTATTTGGCCCCTACATTGATGACAATCTTACGTCGGTACAGCGTTCCCAGCTTCTGGACCTGCTGCGAGAATATCATTCTTCTTTCGATGTCGGGCGAAGTTCTCTCGGTCGCACGTCCACTGTTACACATCGTATCGACACTGGTGCCCATCCACCATTACGGCAACGTCCCTACCGCGTGTCGCCTGCTGAACGTCGGGAAATTAACGAGCAGGTTGATGATATGCTCAGACGCGACGTTATTCGGCCCTCGGACAGTCCCTGGGCGTCTCCTGTTGTTCTTGTCACGAAGAAAGATGGTTCTGTGCGGTTCTGTGTGGACTACAGACGGCTCAATAAGATCACGCGCAAGGATGTTTACCCACTGCCGCGCATCGATGACGCAATTGACAGCCTTCACGGAGCCGAATTTTTTTCTTCTCTCGATCTGCGCTCGGGGTACTGGCAAGTACCCATGGCTGATGACGCTCGACCGAAGACTGCGTTCATCACACCCGACGGCTTGTACGAATTCAACGTCATGCCGTTTGGTCTATGTAATGCTCCTGCGACGTTTGAGCGCATGATGGACACCGTGCTGCGCAACTTGAAATGGCACACGTGCTTGTGTTACCTCGATGACGTTGTTGTGTTTGCCCCAGATTTCTCCACGCATCTCCAACGTCTGAAAGAAGTTTTCGCACGTGTGAGAAATGCCGGCTTGCAACTAAATCTGCAGAAGTGCCGCTTTGCAGCACGGCAACTCACCATCCTAGGGTACGTCGTGTCTAAGGATGGCATTCTTCCTGACCCAGCCAAGCTTCGGGCCGTGGCTGAATTCCCCAAACCTGCGTCCGTCAAAGAACTGCGTAGTTTCGTTGGCCTGTGCTCATACTTCCGACGCTTCATACGAAACTTTGCTACGATTATATCACCGCTGACGAAGCTCCTTGGAAGTAACGGGCCCCTCAGTTCGTGGTCGTCTGAGTGCGACGACGCGTTCGCGAAGCTCCGCCATTTGCTGACGTCTCCTCCCATTCTACGCCACTACGACCCTACGGCCCCGACGGAGGTGCACACAGACGCCAGTGGTGTAGGCCTCGGCGCTGTCCTGGCGCAGCGCAAACCCGGATTCCCTGAATATGTCGTAGCATATGCAAGCCGTACGCTCACGAAAGCCGAGACAAACTACACCGTCACGGAGAAAGAGTGCCTGGCGATCGTCTGGGCCCTTACAAAGTTTCGACCTTATTTGTATGGTCGCCCATTCGATGTCGTCACCGACCATCATGCACTATGCTGGCTTTCATCATTGAAGGATCCCTCAGGCCGTCTCGCCCGTTGGGCTCTTCGCTTACAAGACTACGACATCCGCGTGCTTTACCGCAACGGACGCCAGCATGCTGACGCCGACGCCCTCTCGCGCTCCCCTCTGCCTGAAGGTGATGTGCTCTGCTCAGTATCCTCGACTGCAGTTTCTGCCATTGATGTTGACATCATCGCTACCGAACAGCGAAAGGATAATTCGATCGGCCCGCTCATCGACTTGCTCGCTGATCCATCCGCAACGCCATCCACGCGTGCCTTGCGTCGTCAAGCTCGCCATTTCGCCATCCGTGACGGCCTTCTACATCGACGCAATTACGACGCCGATGGCCGGCAGTGGTTACTCGTGATACCCCGCAGTCTGCGGTCAGAGATCTGTGAATCCTTCCACTCTGATCCGCAATGCGCGCACTCTGGGGTATTCAAAACCTACCGTCGCATTCGACAACGCTACTTCTGGCGCGGGATGTACCGCTACGTGCAGCAGTTCGTTCGCTCCTGCCTCGCTTGCCAACGCCGCAAACCGTCAGCACACATGTCGCCAGCCAGTCTTCAACCGTTACCTTGCCCTGAGCGTCCGTTTGGGCGCATAGGTATCGATTTGTATGGGCCGCTTCCTCTGACGTCGGCTGGTAACCGCTGGGCCATCGTCGCCGTAGATCATTTAACGCGATACGCCGAAACCGCCGCTATCCCTGCGGCTACAGCGCGTGATGTTGCGTCCTTCCTGCTGCACCGATTTATACTGCGCCATGGTCCACCTCAGGAACTTCTCAGCGATCGAGGCCGTGTCTTCTTGTCAGAAGTCGTCGAAGCCATTCTCATGGAGTGCCATTCTGTCCACCGCAAAACAACTGCTTACCACCCGCAGACGAATGGCCTGACCGAACGCTTTAACCGCACCCTCGGCGACATGCTTTCGATGTACGTCGCCGCCAACCATACGAATTGGGATACTATACTGCCCTTCGTCACCTATGCCTACAACACCGCCCCTCAGAGCACGACCGGTTTTTCACCTTTCTTCTTGCTGTACGGAAGGCACCCGTCACACACCATCGACACTATACTCCCGTACACGCCGGATCCATCTGAGTGTGCACCTATTTCCGAGACAGCCAGGCTTGCTGAAGAGTGTCGCGAGCTGGCCAAGACATTTACGACGCATGAGCAAGAGCAGCAGAAGAGTATTCGTGATGGCTCCGCCGCTTCTGAACCCACGTTCCTTCCTGGTTCCCTTGTATGGCTCTCAATCCCGACCTCTGTAGCTGGCCTTTCTTCCAAACTACTCCCGAAATATGAAGGTCCCTACCGTGTGATCGAGCGCACATCTCCGGTCAACTATCTTATCGAGCCAATTGAACAATCTTCGGACATGCGCCGCCGCGGGCGCGACATAGTCAACGTGGAGCGCCTGAAGGCTTACTATGACCCACTCGTAGTGACAAGCTGCTAGGTCGCCAGGCGGCTCCCTCTTCGACCCCGGGGTGATTGTAGAGAAGCCGCCGAACACTGAAGTGGGTCAAACTCTCAAGTGTTCTCTAGTGGGGCTACCCAAAAAAGGACGCCGCTCGCGCTGGGAGTCCGTGCTTGGCCGTTACTGTCGCCATTGTGTATACTCGCTGTCTGCCCGCTAATAAACGCCATAACAATATATATATATATATATATATATATATATATATATATATATATATATATATATATATATATATGATATCTAACAGACAATAATGCCAAGGAAAGTATAGGGGAAGATATTAGACCAAATTGTACTGTAAATATGAAGAAAAGTGGGTGAAAAGATAACTTGCCGTGGGCAGGATCCCAACCTGCTGTTTCTTCATATTTACATTCCATTTGTTCTAATAACTTCCCCTATACATTCCTTGGCATTACTGTCTGTTAGATCTCATTATTATTGTGTCAAAACACGGAACAACGAGCCCTTAGGTATACACTTCTTTCCCTTATTCATTAACGAGGGTCTCGTACTGGCAGACTTGGTGTCATTTGATTGTATACGAGGGACTATTGGTCAGCTGCCCGCTCGTAATAAGTTCACGTGCTACGTGACGCCACACATGGGCATAAAAGGGTGTTTCACACTCACCGCTTGGCTTATAGATGGCGCTGACTGACACTCCTACTTCTAAATTCACATATAACCCAAAAAAGTGGACGGAGGGAAGGGCGTTGTGATAGCTCAGTGGTTAGAGCATCGAACGCGTTATTCGGAGGTCGTAGGTTCGATTCCTGCTCACAGCTGTTTATTTTTTACCCACTTTTCTTTTTTCTTATTTGCATTCCATTTTTTCTAATAACTTCCCCTGTACATTCCTTGGCATTACTGCCTGTTAGATCTCATTAATATTGTGCCAAACAAGGTAAAACGAGCCCTTAGGTATACACTTTTTCTCTTATATATATATATATATATATATATATATATATATATATATATATATATAGATATATATATATATATATATATATATATATATATATATATATATATATATATATATATATATATATGCCCAAAGTGCTTGCAGTACGGAAAGAGATTATTCGCATTTATTAAAGAGCAAAATGAATGTAACAAGAGCCAACGTCAATAAGACGAAAAGAACAAGTAAGGAATTGTTCAAAAGAGAGAGAGAGAAAGGGATGTCAAATGAAGTAAACTATAGTCGAATTCCTAAAGCATTGGGCTTTTTTCTTTTTTTCTGCATATGTAATGTAACGGCAATATCGAGCATCTGCAATGGTACGCTTAGCTAAGATCCTACGTAACTTTAAAGGGACTGTCTACCACTCAGTGAAATTTTTAAATTGTGGTGCAAATGAGAAGATCGTTCATCACATCGACGGTGACGAGCATGCTTATGACTCATAAAAAAGAATTACAATTTTTACTTCATGTTGAAAGCCGGCAAAAGATGACCGCTAGCGTCAACCAACAGTAATGTGGTTAATCTACTAGTAGGACGATGAATTCTCACAGGTAGACATATTTTGCTTGAAAAATTGGTTCCAAATCTGCATGTTACACCGCAAATGTCGTCGAAAGACGATAGTCTTGCGTCTGGAGAGAGTGAACAAAACGTTTATTTGACGTTCTGCGCAAGAAAATCGGTGAATGGTATTCTGGAGGCGCTGTGTTGCCTCGAGCGTGATGCGGAGGTGAACGAGCACGTTAGATACAAGCGCCATCTGGCAGTTATCTACGAAAACAAAAGCATGCAGCCAGTGGAGAAAGATGCGCGCCAGTCTCAGAGATGATAAGGTGTAGAACGCAAAGCGACGGGCAGGTGCCACAAAAGATCTAGTAACGTTCGGTGCCACCACCGTGACGTCGTAGCAAAGCGCTGGAAACACCTTTCTGAGCATCGCGTTGCACTGTCAGCGCAGTGCGATAAACGCTACATTCCTTAGAGCTACTTGTGTGTGCCTCTTCTAGTGTAAATCCAGACATACAAAACATCGAAGCGTTGTGTGGCACCTTAGATATGCGCAATAACTGCTTTTGAATTGGCAATCGCACAGCTTTGAACGCTAAACCTTGAACAATATTGGTGGACGCTGCGGATCGGGTTGGCTGTTTGGTGCCGTTTGAGGATCGTTAGAGCAGACAAACAGACAAATATACAGACAGACAGACCAAAATTTTTTTGTCGAAGATCCCCAAGAAAGACTATCGTCTTTAAAATAAACGTGTATGTAAAATAAACGTGTATGTAAAATAAACGTGTAGTGAAGAGGAATGCCCACTACTAAAGCGACATCGACACGTTGGCGCGAGGCACGAGCTAAGACTGCCTGGTTGTTGCTGCGACGCTGCCCGTACAACCAGCCAGCTCTTGCTGCTTTTGTACAGATGCTGATACCGCTTTGGCCTTGCATTTACATTATATTTTGGTAGAGAGTGCTGCGGTCTTCCCCAGTCCTGGAACTGCGTAGCCGAAAGCTGCCGTCCGTCATGCCTGACGACGCTGTCTTCACACCCCCACCGGGTTCGCCACGCAGGAGCTGTCCCGGTGCCCAGCTCATGCGAGAACCCGACATCTTCAGCGGCACCGACGAGAAAGACGTTGAGGATTGGCTGGAATCTTATGAACGAGCCAGCGCTACTAACAAATGGGACGATCCTACAAAGCTTGGTAACGTGATGTTTTATTTAACGGATGTTGCCAAGCTGTGGTACAGAAACCATGAGGCGGATATCCCCACCTGGACGACCTTCAAAGCCTGCATCGCAGATGTTTTTGGACGCCCTGGTGTGCGCAAACTTCGCGCAGAACAGCGTCCACGAAGCTGGTCCCAACAAACTGGCGAAACATTCACTAGCTACATCGAGGACATCCTCGACCTCTGCCGGCGTGTCGACCCGGCGATGGCGGAAACTGACAAGGTACGACACATCATGAAAGGCATTTCAGACGACGCCTTTCAAATGCTGCTCTCGAAGAACCCTGTCACCGTCTCTAAGCTCATCGAGTTGTGCCAGAGCTTCGACGAGCTCCGACGACAGCGTCTTCTCACGCGACGCCCTAACGTCGCGGATGACACACTCTCAAGCCCAACCACCACATCTGACCATGAGTCCCTGCTATCACAGATCAAGGAGTTTGTTCGTGCTGAAGTCGCTCGTCAGCTATCGCTGCTTTCGACAGTCGGCCAACCAGTCACCTCTTCCAGCAAACCTTCGCCAGGCCACCCAGGAGCAAGTTTGCGCGGCTCTGCCATATGCCCGTGACGCTTCACCGTTGCCGACCCCCGTTGCCTGTGCCGAGGTAAATGCACCTCTAAGCTATGCTGAAGTGGCCGCTCGACCACCTCTTCAGACTTTTACGTCACTGCCATCAGCCGTGCCACCGCGACCTACTACTGCTCGGTTCGCTCAGCCAAGGTCCCCCCAGAGTAGTGGACAATGGCGTACAGTCGACAATCGGCCCATATGCTTTGCCTGTGGCCTACCTGGCCACATAGCGCGATACTGCCGTCGACGCGTCCCTGTCTACCACCAGAGCTACCACCAGAGCTCCGAACCTGCCCCTTATGTGCCACCGCGCCCTTCGTTCACGGGATCTCAGCCTCCTGACCAGATGTCATCATACACCGACCACCGTCCTCCTGTTAACCGTCGCTCGCCATCACCTCGACGCCGCTCGCCATCCCCGATGCGTCGTCGTCCTTCATTGCTGGAGCGGGAAAACTGATTGCCGCAGTTCCAGAGGCAGGAACTGCGTCGCTCGCGAAAAGACCAAGGCCTCTCTCTTCCCCAACAAATATTCTCGACAAATATGTGGACGGCGTTGCTGCACTCGCTCTTGTCGACACTGGTGTCGCAGTTTCAGTGATCAGTGCCAGACTCTGCCGCTTGCTCAAAAAGGTTATGACGCCAGTAGCAAGTATATCACTTCGTACAGCCAGCGCAGATCACGTCACGCCATCCGCTGCCTGTACTGCTCGCATCGCGATTGATGGCCTCATCTATGTCGTTGAATTACTAATTTTGGATTCACGCTCCCATGACCTCATTTTGGGTTGGGACTTTCTCTCCGCTAACAAGGCCGTCATCGACTGCTCTCGCGCCGAGGTACAATTTGAAGTGTTTGGCGACGTGCCGTGAAATGATGCTCTTGAAACCGGGGACAAACTATTTGTTGCTGAAGACGTCATCATACCGCCGCACTCTTTCGCCCTTACCATTGTATCTTGCAACTCGCTCGCCGAGTCGACTGCCCTTTTCACGCCATCTGCCCTTTTCGTTCGCCGCAAGTGTTCGCCGCTACCATATGCCCTTCTAGAACTCAATGACGGCGTCAGCAGACTGTTCATCTCGAACCTCTCGTCATGTCCTGTAACACTACTTCGGGGTGAGTGCGTCGGGTGGGTTTACAGTCTCGACCCTTCTGCAATTTTTGACATGTTGACTGGTCCTTCCGCCAAACACGAAGTCGCCGGAATGACTTGTGCCTCTTCGCCGCAGACTACTAGGCCTGACGTACTCAGCAGCTCCATCGCCGACACGTTAACCTTTTCGCAACGTGCTCACCTTCTACGACTGCTGAAGAAGTTCCGTTCTTCCTTTGACTGCCAGCATACTCCTCTCGGCCACACGTCCACTGTGTGTCACCGCATCAATACGGGTACCAATGCACCATTGCGTCAAAGACCCTATAGCGTGTCCGCAGCCGAGCGCCAGGTTATCGATGACCAAGTAGCTGACATGCTCAAGCATGGCGTCATCCAGCCTTCGAATAGCTTTTGGGCATCTCCAGCCGTTCTCGTTAAGAAGAAGGACGGGTCAATTCGCTTCTGTGTTGACTACCGTCGTCTTAACAAAAACTCTAGAAAAGACGTCTATCCCTTACCGAGAATCGACGATGCCCTTGACTGCCTCCAAGGTGCGGAGTACTTCTCTTCTATTGACCTACGGAGTGGCTACTGGCAAGTCTCTCTGGCACCTGAAGATCAGCCTAAGAAGGCCTTTGTCACACCTGATGGCCTTTACGAATTCTGTGTCATGCCTTTTGGTCTTTGCAACGCACCCGCAACATTTGAGCGGATGATGGATAATCTTTTGCGTGGCCTGAAGTGGAAAACATGCTTGTGCTACTTGGATGACGTAGTTATATTTTCACCAGATTTTACAACGCATCTCCGCAGGCTAGTTGAAGTACTGCATTGCCTAACTGACGCCGGCCTTCAGCTCAACCTGAAGAAATGCCGCTTCGGCACAAATCAGCTCACCATCCTTGGCCATGTTGTCTCTAAAGACGGTATTCTTCCTGACACCACCGAGCTTCGGGCAGTTGCAGAGTTTCCTAAACCTGCGTCTCTGAAGGATCTGCGCAGCTTTCTTGGCCTCTGCTCCTATTTCCGCCGCTGTATTCGGAATTTTGCGATGATCAGCGCCCCCTTGACTGAACTTCTGCGCAGTGACTCGAAAAGTTACGCTTGGTCACCCGCCTGTGACGATGTTTTCGAAAAGTTGCGCCGCCTGTTAACCTCGCCGCCAATCTTGCGTCACTTTTACCCGACTGCTCCGACTGAGGTGCACACCGATGCCAGCGGTGCTGGACTCGGCGCAGTGCTCGCGCAGCGCAAATCGGGATTCAAGGAGTACGTAGTCGCATACGCAAGCCGTATCCTCACCAAAGCGGAAAAGAACTATTCTGTGACAGAGAAGGAGTGTATGGCAATTATATGGGCTCTAGCTAGGTAAATTTAGACCATACCTATATGGTCACCCCTTCGACGTAGTCACCGATCACCATGCGCTTTGCTGGTTATCCACAATGAAAGACCCCTCCGGCCGTTTAGCTCGCTGGGCTTTGCGGTTGCAAGAGTTCGACATGCGTGTTGTCTACAGGTCTGGTCGACGTCACACTGATGCCGACGCCCTATCACGTTAACCTGTGTCCTCCGAAAACTCTGCATGTCTATCTGCCGTGGACGAAATGGTTGCGTTCCCAGAAAACTGCGACATGGCGTCTGAGCAACGTCAGGATGACTGGATCAGCACTCTTCTGTGATTCCTTTTGGACCCGTTGACTTCTCCATCTTCTCGAGCGTTGCTTTGCAACGGCTTGCTTTGAGGTCCACGATGGCCTCCTTTATCGCAGGAACTACAAGTCCGACGGCCGAAAGTGGTTACTCGTCATTCCACGCCACCTTCTTGCTGCAATATATTCAGCTTTTCACGCTGACCCTTACGCACACGCGGGCAACTTCAAAACATACGCTCGGCTTTCCTCCCGGTTTTATTGGCGAGGCATGTACACCTTTTTGCGCAAGTACATTCAGTCATGCCCACAATACCAACGACGTAAAGCTCTGTCTCATCATACCTCTGGTCCGATCCAGCCAATCCCTTGCCCAGCCAGGCCTTTTGATCGCATTGGGATTGATCTGTACGGGCCCCTTCCATTCGCGGCTTCCGGAAACCGTTGGATTGTTGTCGCTTTCGACTATTTGACGCGATACGCAGAAACAGCCGCATTGCCTGCTGCCACAGCAGGCGACGTATTCTCTTTTCTCCTGCGAAACTTCATTCTCCGTCACGGCGCACCACGTGAACTTCTCAGCGATAAAGGACGTGTATTCCTCTCTGAAGTCGTCAACGCACTCCTTGCCGAATGCCGTATCATTCACCGGACTACCACCGCCTACCATCCGCAGATGAATGGCTTGACGGAAAGATTCAACCGTACCCTAGGGGACATGATATCAAAGTATGTTGCCTCAGACCACTCCGATTGGGACCTCATTCTCCCTTTTGTGACGTACGCATATAACACTGCTCCACAGGCAACTATATACGGGCTTTTCGCCATTTTTCCTGTTATATGGCCGAGACCCTTCCACCACACTAGATACCATTCTACCCTACCACCCAGATTCCTCCGAGTCTACGCCTATCTCTGAAGCTGCCCGCCGTGCCGAGGAATGCCGTAAGCTCGCCCAGTCATTTACAACTGTCGACCAATGGAGACAAAAATCTCGACGTGACGATAACCAGCCGTACCCTAACTTTGTTCCGGACACTCTTGTGTGGCTTTGGGTTCCCGCTGTGCCTACAGGCCTTTCCTCGAAGCTTGTTTCAAAATACCAGGGACCCTACCGCATTGTCTCGCAGACTTCACCTGTGAACTACGTCGTCGAACCCGTTACGCTATCCACAGACCAGCGCTTTCGGGGCCGTGAAACTGTTCACGTGCAGTGGTTGACACCTTATTACGATCCACTCGTACTCTGTTCACCGTAAGTCACCAGGAAGGCTCCTTTTCCGACGGGGGACGAAGTGTAGTGAAGAGGAATGCCCACTACTAAAGCGACATCGACACGTTGGCGCGAGGCACGAGCTAAGACTGCCTGGTTGTTGCTGCGACGCTGCCCGTACACCCGGCTAGCTCTTGCTGCTTTTGTACAGACACTGATACCACTTTTGACCTTGCATTTATATTATGCTTTAAATTGTGTTTCTCTTACCTGAGGCAGCTGTGCGTTCGCCAGAGAGTAGCTTTTGCTTTTTTTGTTTTCTCTCACATGTTCAAATAGAGACCCGGTGGCGCCGCCTGCGGTGTGCACGTTCACTTGCCTGCCTGCGAACGGCGGAGAAACGCGAGCATGGCGTCCGCCACCGCTCATGAGAACAACAAAAAGAGTGTGTGCGTGCCTTAAACGACCACTAAGATATTTGTTTTATCAATAAACCAAACCTAATTAAGCCTGCAAAAACCACGCACATTTTTAGTTATCGCTTTCATCGGCAGTTAAATTAGATAATAGTTAAATTGTCATAGTCTCCAGCGACCAGTGCGGGCATTCATCTCACTGATGGAAGGAGATCGAACACAGATTGAAAAATTTTTGTTTTAGAAATTTGTACGCACTTGTCAGAGAAACTGCCGCAAGGTTACACACTTCAGATGGTGCGCTTTTTAGTTCGACACAAAACATAGAAGCAGTTAAGGACGGTAGACAGTCTCTTTAAACTGGTACAGCTACTGACCGTGAGCACAGCTGAAACAAGTGTATTCACCGGCGGCAGTGCCGCCTACTGACACCGTGGCCGCCCCTGTGTGTGCCGAGCCTCGCACTTGCCACCACGGCGTCTAATTACGAAGTAGCAAGAACTCGCCCCCTCTTTCAGAGCAGCTTCATCCAAGACATGAGGTATACCTTCTGACAGGACTCCGCTTCAATTCAAGATTGTCGGGACACAAACTACCGAAAAGGGTCTCCTGGATCAACCTCCCTATCCTTCCTCATTTATTCCTCCTTCTCCTGGATCAAGCCAGGCGAGCAGCGGTGGCCAATGGTGTTCTGGAATGGGAAAACCACCCTTGATATTTGGCCCTCCTTTCTTTTTTATTACTTTGTTGTATCAATCAATTCACCAATCCACAAATCTCGCCACTTTGTAAGAGCGAAGTGAACTTGGCAAATGTCGACAACAGATCCGAATCGTCACGTCCATCAGGCGACAGTCTTGAACCGGGGAAAAGAGCAAGGACGTTTGAGCTTGGAGCTTCTACATTAGTGGTATGGCTCCTAAATGAGCCATATTTTGTGTGACTTCAACAGTGAGAAGAAAGAGACGCCACCAGCGAGTCTGGTGGGCTCAGAGAGATGCTGCATGGATGCTAGGATGGTATAATTTAGTATAGCGTTAATAAATTATACCATCCAAACATCTGAACCTTGTTTAATGTGCACAGCGATACTGGAAGGTATACACTACTGACAGCGAGTGACTCGAGGTTCACTACAAGGTTCACTACGAGGTTCACTACGAGGCTGTTGACAGAAACTATCAGCATCATGAATGGCAAGGCACAGCTGCGCATATACCACGTACAGCGCAATAACTTCATCCCACTCTTCATCTTCTGCTTCGCATCCCGAACACATTTGCCCGGTGCGCGTTTTCCCACTGCACCGATCTGTCCGACGTGGGATGCCATAACTTGGATGAGAGCGCACGAGGACAAAAAAAAAGAAACACAGAGAAAGAGAGCCAACGTATGAAATATAAAAAATAGAGACACAGAAGTCATAGGATAGGTTGGTATAGTATAATAAAGAGATGGGGTGCGAAAGGAAAGTGAAGATCAATAGGACGGGACTGAGTTAAGAAAACCACAACCTTCCTTAGTATAATATAGTACAAGTAAGGATGGAAACGAGAAGTGAGGATGAGAAGCGAGACGCCGGGGAACGGTGCAGTGAAGCATATCGTATACCCTTGTAAAGATGCGAGGGTGATGAGGAAGAAAATGAGGAGAAAAGGGCTACTGGCTCGGCTGTTTCCTCAATACTCACCCTACTACAGTGCCAATAGCTGGCCCAAATGTTTTTTTTTATTTCTTCATCGTCGGCTTGAAAGATGCACTACATTTCTCGCCCGTCGTTCCCGTGTACAAGCGAAGTCACATTCACTTCTCACGACATGTGCGTTTTCTGCCTCCTTCATTGCGAACAAACTTTGCACTTTCACACATAAGTCACAACAAATTGAAAGCTTAAAATGCTGGACTAATGTCGTCTTCGTTCACGATACTTAACGGCCGTTCACTTTGTGCTCAAAGGTCCCAGCACAAATAGAATATATGCTCTAGAATATATTCGCGTTCTATGCTCTCGTTACAGCCGAATCTATAGATTGACTGCCCGATCCATCCGTCGCACGAATTTGTAGCGAGCGCTTGCGCGTCTTACTAAATTTACCATCTAGCTCACCCTAATTGTTGCAGAGCTAGTTGTGTTCATTTTGGCAAATTAACTACAGCGTATTTCAGCACGCTCGCACACAAGCATACGCAGTCACACACGCGCAGTCATTGAAAAGCACTCGCGGGCAATCCGATATTCTGAACCTCCAGCAGTTGGCAGAGTTCCAAAAGTTCGGGATGAGCACCTGCGAGTGGCTTTTAACAACCGTGCGTGTGTGTGGCCTAATTAACTGATAAGAACTCACGTGTCAGTGTAGGATGTTTCTATTTTGTACCCATCATAATTGAAAGCTACATTGTGTTTCGTCATTTGTTAATTTTTCTTTTTTCGTTCTTCGTTTCGGTCACCCAGCCTTTTTGAGAAGTTCCTCTGATCAACGATTTGAAAGAAGATAATAGCATAACACAAAATATAGGGATATTTATAACACGGTCGATTACAATATATATTTCTTTTTCCGTAGCTGACACAGATATTCAACTACACAGATCTCTTTAGGTCTTACTCCGAAGATTCGTATGTATTGGATGTTGGTAGTGCTGTCGAATCTTGATTCCTCGGAAAGAAATATTGGAAAAGTGCATAATAGTTCGAGAGAACATTTTCATTCCAGAGAACCTGTTTTTATTTTTACGTGAGTTCATGGTAGGATGTCATGTGAGACAAGCACACGGCGACATAACAACGTTCGCCCGGTAAGACGGAGCGCGTGCCAGCACTTTTTCACGTACTCTTAGTGAAGCCGGGACAATCTTCTACTGCGTAAGACGTCGACACGCCATCATCCCCCCTGAAACAAAATTTTCGAAACGAATTGTAAAGAATGTCATTCTAGTGAATCCAGGTTCATAGCCGGAATGTTCTTCATTTTTTTTTTTCGGGGGTGTGGGGGCGGGAAGGGACATCCGTTTGGCTACGGGCCTTAGGGAACCATACAATGCACCGTGAACTTCATAAGTTCATTTGTCAAAGTTTACATTGTGTCATGTACTTGCATGCGAGACATGGGTGTTTAGAAAAAGATGTCAACGATTTAAAGCACGAGGTACTCTACTGTGGAAGAGCATAAAGTGGTCCCATGACACGGTGTGTTGCGAAGTAGCTAATATACGTCACTACATGTTCGAACTTTTGCGCAGCTTCCGCAATTACTGCATTATTAAATTAAGCATTATTTCGCGTACCGCAAGCACCTTTGGAATCTATCTATCTATCTATCTATCTATCTATCTATCTATCTATCTATCTATCTATCTATCTATCTATCTATCTATCTATCTATCTATCTACCCGTTTCCGTCGGGGCGCTCTCGTGAGGCATCCCTTCAACTTGGCGTTGTTACGACTGTCACCTGGACCGACAAAGGAGCGAGGGTCTTTTTTCCTCAAAGAAGTCGCCAAAGGGCTGCCGCCCTGATGCTCGCCGTGTATTGTCCTTACTTGCCGGAAAACAAGGCGCCGTGCCATCAGATGCCGTAAACAGTTCCCCGAGTCGACCACAATGGTTTCCGTGGTCGCATCTTCTGTGGAAGAGACAGTGGCGTCAGCCCCGACGACAACTCGCCCCGCAATGTGAGTGAGCAGTTCGGCGGACCTTTTGTACTTTGTTGCGCGGGCCCTTTTGATGCATCCTGTCATCTGAGCGTGGGACCCCTCACTCAGTGGCAGTCACACGACAAGGAAGAGCCACATTGGTGCCACATTACAGTACAGTTACCACGCCTCAATAGTGGAGGTTTACCGGGGCGGGTATCAACCTGATTGGAGAGTGCAATCTGCACCCATTGCCAGATATAGGGATCTGGGGAGAACGTACCTTTTGAAATGAACCACACGGCTCATTCTAGGGAGCTCGCAATGTACAAAATAAAAAAATGGCAGCATATCTACGGAGTGAATGACGGATAGCGAGGCGAAGCATCCATCCGTCTATTCGTTCTTGCTTCCGTCCATCCATGCGTGCGTCTGTGTGGCCACCCGTGCGTCCATGCGTCTGTCTTTGTGACCGTCCATGCGTCCATGCGTGCCTCTGTTCATGCGTCTGTCCCTGCGTCCGTTCATGCGTCCATCCATGCATCTGTCTGTGTGTCCGTTCGTCCATCTAGTCAACACTCCAAGTACCACCCTCTCGCATTTTTTCATCATATATTCTCCATATAGAAGCACCGCCATACATCGGACATTCCAAGGACTAAACGAGAGGTGGCACACGCCCAATTTCTTACGGCTTGCGCTTCGTGTCTACTTCCTACCTTTAACAACCTCGAGTTCATGGTATATACTAGTTCACCGTATTCATGGCACTGCGGCCCAACGCTCGCTAAACCTTTCTAAAACCCAGGAGGTTACGCCCAGCGAGTATAACGTAGCAACCCTTCGTTGTCTTCTGTGCGTTGTTGAGTGCGCGTTAACTAAATTCGCAGTGTGCGCGTTAACTAAAAGCCGAATGCTGCTGTCTCTCATTCCCCATTAGCAGCCATTGCCATGTACATTGAGCACTATTTTTTATCGTTCAACAACAACGCACAGAACAAATCTCTCACCGGCACCACCTTGGAGGTCAAAATGTTATATTTGTTACATTCTACAATGACTACAAGGGACGAACGGGTGCCGCTATAAGGAGCTTCGCCCCTAAAATAAACCCTCTGTTAGGTTCACCTTCCTCCTGCACAGGCATCTTCATCCTGGGTCTCCGGTGGCTGCAAAGGCCGGTCGCAACAGCGTGAACCAAAATTAGTGTGGGAGGGTAAGATGGTTTGACGAATATGACGCACTGGTCAAGACATGGATAATGTCACAATCCCATCGCGTATGTAGTCAAACTCTTACCGCCAAACAGTGGGACTTACCTGCGGGTGGGTATGTGCCACTGCTTTGTTCTCTACTACAAGATGATGACGATGATTCTCGGAAGAATGGCACTGCCCACCACGGGGGATCGGTCACGAGGCGTGCGACAGCAGAATAAGTGAAACAAAATAAAGAAATAATAAAAAAGGAGAAAGAGAGAAGAGAAAAGGAGGGCGAAAATGTACGAAAAAGATAATCTAGACAGGGACAAAATTATTTGTGATAAGTTTGATGTATTTCGATGCAATGCTACTTAAGTTTAAACATATGAACTAATTATTGGATATAATTAAGAGAAAATGGTAGATGGAAGATAATGTTTTGGTTGTATAATAGTTTTAACATGGTATTCTCTTCGACTATTTCTAATTATTGAATCGTAAATGACCCTGTCGCAGTGCCCCAGTGCCGAAGACCCCAAAGAGAGCAATGCCGATGTAGAAAGCTCAAGGCACCTTTTTGAAAAGGTGGTTTTAGAAATATTTGCCTTAGACTCTGATATCTTCGATCGTCTCTGCTTCATAACAAAAGATACATTGGGGGGAAGGAACGAATCCAAGTCTGTGTAAGTAAAAATTTAATGACTGTATTTTGCATCGCAATTTTGTTACCTTACTTTCCAATTGTCTTGTGCTGCACCATGAGCTATTACACGAATACCTAAGGTGCTAGAAACTTGTGTCGCTCAGTACAGAAGATTTAGTATGTTCCTCGTGCAGACGAAGGTTTCTGAAATGTGCGAACGTGTTATCGCGGCATTGTATTAGAATATTTTACCGCTAAGGTGTCCGCCGCTTCATTGAATTATAATCCAGTGTGGCCTAGTACCCAAACCAGACGGACGTTCCGCACAAGAATTGGCATATACGAATAAAGAAAGTTCTGCGAGGTACCTCGACCAGTGAGATGCTGCTGGCGTAGTGCACACAGACAAGGAATCTGTTAACACCACTACTGAAGAACTGGGTGATGGGAGTTTACGCAGTGCAAAAAATAATTGCCATTATTCTGCCTGGAGTATCGGAGTTAAGTCGGGCAATCGAAGAGAAAAAGAATAATATCCATTAAATTGATTCCCACTCCTATGCTATAGGTACCAGGCCACCGCGCGGATTAACGAAATGGTGTACTCTTTAGTAGCAGTATCCCTCATTAAGCCCACCATCCCAGTTTTGCCAGATACGGCTTACGTGACAGCGCTAAGGTTCCGAAATGCTTGTTTGCAATGGGGAATACGTAATTTGGATAAATTTAAAAATTTCGAGCATTTAAGGTATTGCTGGAATAAACAGTGGTGTGTATCTCGCCAATTAGAGGTCACTTATACCAGATTGGGCTGCGCAGTTCCATAACTGAATTATTACCTTAACAAAGCTCGACTCAAGGCGTCACCGTTGTGCATTTTTTGCAACAAAATTGAAAAATTGAACATTTCTTTTTATTCTGTCGTCTTTACTCTTATCAGAGGAAAATATTTTTAGTAGCCCCACTACAAAAGCTAGGAATACAAGTAAATCTACCAGTACATTTATAACTCGGCAGCACTTCGTTTGATTACTTCCACAGGGATATATGCTCCACTGTGTTTGATTACATCAATGCAACTAAAAGATTACCGTGCTAGTGAACCCTAACATTTTAAGATCTTTAGTTTATTATTCGTAGCGACGTCTCTAAGGAACCAGAGATGGTTTGACCACTTGCTGAGCAAACATTTTTGTTTATTGGTAGTATTATCTTTAAACTGGTTTTTCAGATTGGTTTAAATTTCATTTTAGTTTTATTTAAGTATCCTGCCGCCCGGTTCTTGGCCCATCCCCCTCTGTGGGTGATCGCCATCCATCTGAGGTCATCAGCATCAGCACTCCGGCCTTAACGTCAGAGTTCCCATGAAAAATGTTCTGAAGAGAAAGAAGTCAAGCTGCAGAAGAAGATGGCCGCCCGCATCTTTGCACGTACGCCTTCATGGTTACGTTCTATAGCTGGGGTCACTCGGCAACGACCGCAAGGACAGATCGTCGCAGTCGCAGCGGGCCAGCAGGATACCGGTGTTCAAGCACCACCAGCCGTTGCCGGTCCGCTTCCCTCGGTGTCGCCGAGGTTGCCCCCGCAGTATTCCCCCAGTGCAGCCGCGCCCCGGCCTCCCATGCCATCACAAGTGCTGGCGGCCGCCGGCGCTGTGACGGCCCCACCCTCCAGCACGGCGTCGCCGCTTCTGTACGGACAGCCCCGCGTGCCGGAAGCGTCTACAAGGCCACACTACATCAGCACCGTCACAAAGCAGCCTCGTATGTGCCATCCTTCTGTCGAACATTCTCCAGAAATACTAGATTTTTTAGCAAGTTCCGGAAATACAGTACATCAACACGGTATACAGCCTAATGGCCTATCCACGCGTTATCCACAGCCGTGCACAGCACGTGGCGGGACACCTGCCGCACTCAAGTCGAGGGCGAAAGAACGTTGCTGTGCGAATAGCGCGTGTATACAGGTCCTTACCTTCTAGGATAGCGTTACTTTTAACGTACTACGACGGACTACAGGCACCATGAACATGGAACGCATTGTTGAAAACGCGATTACCCAATATGACTTGCAACACGTGGGCGTATGGCCTCACGAGTTCGGAAGCTGCGCATCTGGCTTAAACTTGTTTTTATTTCAACAACTTAATCATACCCAAGTGAGAGGAAGTCATAGAAATAAAGGCTAGTGGAAACCATACGCAGTTTTCGAACCAGGCGCTCCTACGAGTGCACAACCAACTGGCCCTTGCTACTCTTACGGCCTTCGTACCACTTCCTTTCTCGCTAGGTGTTTTTTTTTTCTCGAAAAAAATTATGGCGTAGTCTTGCTTCATTGTTGCCTCTGAGCCTACGCAATGTTAGCGAGGAACGTAGCTGTCATTCAGGGTATACATTTTCTTCTGTAATATAGAGGAACTCTGGCGCTGGAGTCTATGGGAGACGCAACGCGTGGCGCTTCAGCGGGCACGGGAATGATGGTTAAATTTGCGTGTTACCTGTCATTCCCATGGTGGCTGAACGATCGTAGCGCCAGAGCCCCTCTAGTTAATTTCAAATTCAATGGTTCAGGTGACACACAGTGGTCCTTTATTTCCCTTATACCTTCCGTCTCCTTGCGGTGTTCCGCATAAATGATCGGCAAACTGGGAGCGACTTAAGCGCAACGAGTAGTAAAGGAAGAGCGTTTACGGTGATGCGGTATCCGTATTACCGTAACTTGCTAAAGAAATCGTATTCTTACCAGGCTGCAACGCGGAGGTGCTGAACATGAATGATAAAACAGGCGTAGCGTGCGAGATGCTGTAAGCCATTTTGTCTTAACAGCAGCATTGGATAATAAAAAGATTCTTATTTCTCGTACGTATTTTGAATCCCGTGACACTACTACAATGAAGTATAATTCACAGTAACTGTTGTCCCGAAATTGCACTGCAGAGACAGTTGTGAGATATTCTTGTAATCTTATTTAGACGCTATGGTGTCCCTTGGAATATATTTTTATGATGTGTAGCAAAATAAGTTTTGCAATCGCACTAATACGTGTGTCATATTGCAGCATAAGTGCCATTTTAGCTTTGTTAGTTGCACGCATTATTCGGCTTATTTCACGAGTTCAGCGTTGTGCAGAAGCTGCTACTCATGTAACTTTGCATAAACCATATTTTTACGAATGCTATTTTAATTTCCTTTGAGCTATTAAAGGCGTTAGCATCTTAAACGTTTTTTACGTACATATTTTTTTCTTTCGTGCACCGTATACTGCTGTATTGTTGCGCATAAAGATAATTAGTCACAAACGTTTAAAGTGCGTGTCAATGTCTTTTGCACTTGGAACAGCACCGGTGCCTCTCGGACAATCCGTAGCCCCCCCGCAGCAAAGGTTCTTCCGCAGTTCTCTGTGGATGCCTCCTTCGCCCCAGATGGAAGTCGGTCCCATCGCCATGTTGTCCGGCGAGGGCACGATGGTGGTCGTCGGCGGTACCCTTCTCAAGACCAGCGACGGAGAGCCGGCCAAAAGAAGTGTCGTGGAGCCCTGGCTCTGCCAGGTCGTTATTTTCTTCCTCCTGACGGCGGCCGCCGTGTTCATCCTGTGTCTGGTACTGTTCCAGCTGTCCTCCGAAGAGAGCACCGAGGACAAGACCTCGTCCAGTCCGGCAGGCAAGGACGACAACTCGCAGCTCGAGGGTCTCCCGGAAGTCGGCGAGAGAGGCGCCATAGCTCGGCTTGGGACCACGGACGGCGTGACGACTGTCCCGGGCCTCTTCGACGACGTAGCCCACACGGCCTTTGGACTGGACGCTGACACCGATGAGGCGGGTAGCAGGAACGTCACGGACAGCCAAAGAAAAATGCGATTCCCTTCGTAGTTAGCATATAGATGGCACCGAAAATAGATTGCGTTGCTCGAAGGTATTGGTTTGTGTATTAACTGTCTCGACAAACATTTTCGACGGAGGCGAAAATGCTGTAGTTCCGTCTGCTCAGATTTGGGTGCACGCTAAAGAGCCCCAGGTGGTCGAAATTTCCAGAGTCGTCAACTACGGCGTCATATGGTGATTTTGGAAAGTTAAACCTTACATATCAATCAATCTGTTTCGACAAAGGGGCAGCTGAGAGGCTGTTCAGCGTATTTTATATAGAGAGGCAAGAGGGAAAGCGGGAATGACATTTAGTCACGTAAAAATGATTTTGAAGTTTTGAGAAAACGGCCAAGCGGCTCATGGAAAAGACATAGACGTGGTCGACAAGATCGAATGGAACGGAGGGCCAAGGCCGGATTGCGAGAGCACATGACGATGACCTCAACAAGTGAGTGAAGAGAGACAGGATCTTGAACGTAGTCATAGCCGCGTGTCCTTGACTTTCAGTTAGAGCTACAAAGTTCGCCAATGCTATAGTAAAGGTCAACTAAACCCTGCGCGTGTAGTCGCTTGTCTAGGGCAAATATATTTGCGTGCGGTGGGTCTTTAAGAACAATACACGTATTCAAGCATTTTGTTTGTTTTTCCTCTATGCACTCCTGCCTGCGAGTGCGGCTGGTGCACGATATCGAAACGGCGACCTGCGGACCACCACGCATCGCCGACTGACCTCCACGGCTGGTGCATGCATGCAGGTGCGTAGCAAGGATTTTTTTACGAGTGTGAGAGGCGGGTCATCTTTTTTTCTAATGGTCATTTTTTTCTCTATGCTATGGCGAAAAAAATTCGGGGGAAAGGAGGCGGCACGGACCTGGTGTGCCACCACCTAGCTACGGCCCTGAATGCATGTGCAGCAAAACGATAAGCCTTTTTCCATCCAATTTTGCACGAGCGCAGGCTGTATGCAACAGCTTCTGTTCACCTTTCTCGCTGAGGCAATTTCTACACGAAGTGACGATCACGGATAAAATGTTCAGTTGTGACGACAGAAGTTATGCCGCCTTAGAAAAAAAAGAAAGAATGGCTGTGTATACATGCACGAGCATATACGCACTTCAATGCAACCCGTGATCGTCGAAGCGTATAAGTGCCGTGGGTTGCTTTTGTACGTATAGCGATCGAGTGTAACACATTCGTGGCGTACGAGCGGTGCGATGGCGCGTGACATCGAAAAAACATCCATGGAACAAACAACAAGGTCACGAAAAACTGCGCAGAGACATGCGCAGGAATGCAGCCGCACAACATATGTGACGGTGACGAATGACGATCAAACTCGTAGAATTTATTTAACTTTTCTTATTTTTCATAATTTGGGATAATCAGGATGAACCGTAGAATTGCCTCAGACAGCCTGGACAGCAAGTCTGAGGCCTTTTCTTTGTCCGCCCTGATTATCCCACTAAGTGTTTCCATCGGTCGGCTCCCATTTTTTAATTTTTCGTAAGAGGGTTACACTGTAACGGCGTTTGCATGATCGCAATCAGCTCTTTAATATTTTTAGGCGTTTCAGCAAGGGGCCTGCTGCGAGGCCCCAAGGTGTTAAAGGGACACTAAAGGCAACTATTAAGTCGACGTTGATTATTGAAATGGCGGTTTAGAAACCTCGGAATGTTACTTTTGTGCCAAGGAAGGGCTTATTTTGAAATAAAACCACGTTTAAGAGGCCCGCATCGGGTTGGCGCACTTCAAACTACCCGCCCCAAGAAGTGGATCAACAGGACCAACTCATGTCACTGTTGCCGTGCTCAACGTTGTCCGGCTCTATTGCGCTAGTAGCAGGAGACCTTAAGCAGCGGGAGCCACAGCAGCAACAACGGTAATTGATCAATTTCCCGCCATTAGCTCCGAGATTGCAGACGTTTTTTTTTTTTGTTCAACTGTGCCCCGCTAGATGGTACCACCTGTCCAGTGTAACTAAGCGAAAATTGAATTTTTGAGCTACTCGCGTCATTCTCCATAGGAACGTCCGGCGTTTTTTTTTTTTTCATGAATTAAGCAGGAACGAACAAGCAGCATTTTCGTGCGTCTCTTAATGCACGGAAGGTTCTTTGTTTAGTGCAGCTTGATCGATTACTAGTGATTAATTGTAGGCAGTCCGTCTGATGTGATCGGGATCATTTTGAGAACGTTCTACTGCGGCGCATGTGTTCTTGTTTGTTTACCTTAATTTCTCGGTAGGTAGAGCACTGTTGTGTATATATAGTAGTTTTATACGTTGTCACATACGTTGCGCTTTCACTCTGACGTAAATTGTTATTTGACTTTAGTGTCCCTTTAACACCATATATGGTGTTAACCCCTAAATGGGGTCAGAACATTGCAAATAATCGCTGCATAAGGTACATGAAGTGATGCTTTGCCGGAATGAGGCACTGCATGCGGTGCCCCGGCGGCATAATTAAGCTCGCTCAAATGAACACTATGCACACTACGTTCATCGCCGGGTGCTGTACAAATATCGATTGTTTCATCCTGTCTCACTCCGCTATAAGGCGATAAAGCTATTGCAAAGTATATTTCTCCGGGTGCGCTGTCCAAACGTGATATTGTGAGTTCTGTGGTGTAGGTGTGCGCTTAAAGGGCACCACCATTGGGTACCAATCTGACATTGACCAAACAGACTAACTTCACGGATGTTGGTTATGGGTTCTGGTGATGATATTTCAGGTTATGTATCCTCAAAAGCGTTTGCGTGTTGGGACGCACGAACAATGTTATGGTTCATTCTTCGTTTGAAGTGTGTGAGCGCGTTCATGTTTCTGCGTCATGCGTATCCGAATGCACGAATGAACATCCACGTTTCTGGCTACTGCAATTACATTGTGCTTAGACCTGAACGATCAACAGCCCCTGCGACGATATTCCTAAATATATAAGGGCAGCATTTACAGCGAGTGAAAGAAATACAAGCTTGGTTTTTAAACCGCCGCTAACTCAAGCACATGCAGCGAGCATATAACACTCATCGCTTTACTGACAAACTTGAGGAATAACAACGTATGGGGTTTTATGTCTAGAAAAGAAGATATACATCAGGGAGACCGTATAATTAGGCTCAGAAAACTTCGGCTATTTGGTGTTCTTAAACGTACACTGACGCCGTACAGCATATGGGTTTTTATGATATTAAGCCCCTATCAAAATGCGACCAGCACGGCCAAGATCACAACCACGACCTGTAGGCGTCCAAAGAGGGTTACGGCTGCCGAGCGCCGTACGACCTTTTTCGCCAAGGTGGACCAAGCCGGATGAGTGATGTGGTGCTCGATGTTCGTTAATTGGTAGCTGTGATCGTTCTCCAGTCAAGTTCACAGTGTGCAGCTTGCGTGAAACCAGAGTTAGTAAAGCTGCGCTCAATTCAACTATATGAACACGAGCGCGCCGTGGTCACCTCCTGAATATCGCAGGGAATTCCTGCGATTAAAAGGCTGTAGTGGTTTCGAAATGTGAAACATTACTGATATTAATCGATCGGGCGTCAAGCGGCTATCACCGAGAGTCCAGCAGACTGATCGTCACCGTCGAATTAAGGCCTGCGCATCACTTCATTCGATGGCGAAAATCCCTTATATGGGCAGGCCTGCATGGAGAAGCTGTCCAGCTCCAAAGACACGTCATTACATTGTAATACGAATACATGTGGCTGTGTTGATAAAGCCCGTTGGCATTAAACTGAAACATTACACCTGCACAACCACCAGATGCTTGTTCACGCATGTCTGAAAGAGTCACATGGCTGTGCCTGCTATTTGACCTTTTCAAGACAAGTGCGAGCTACGCGCCCCCACCCAGTTCTTTACCAGCAGCGGAACAACAGACTATAAAACTAGATACTTATGCATAGAAAATACTGGGACGAGAGTGTTGTCGTCAGCACGGGAGCAAGCTCAAATTTGGCGTCGGTACCAACGCACCGCAGCGCCGCGTCGCGCCCGAGATTTCAGTCCTCGACGTGAGCGCTCGCCGCCGCCATGTTGTGTCGGAAAAGCTCACTCGTACTCATTCAAGTGCACGCGTGGTGTTTGCAGGTTCCACGAGACCGTGGTTATTTTTGCTGAGGTGACTTATACGGTTCAGTGTGGGCAGTGAAAGGGGTGCAACATCTTTCATCACCAGCCTGACTACGTACAGTGCAAGGCAAAGGCATCTTCCATGATCGGCCAATCAAGTCGGTATTGTGTTTTCTGCTGCCACGTTATACCTACGAACTTTTGAATCTCATCGGCCCACCTAACTTTCTGTCTCCCCTTCGTGCGTTTGTCTACTCTGGGAATCCAGTCAGTTACCCTTAATGACCAGCGGTTTACCTGCCTACGTGCCCAGCCCATGTCCAGGCACGACAGTTTTAGAGCAAGAAAACTCGGTCGTGTTGGGCTGCCACGTACTGTTTTTTGTGTACCAGCGCAACTGTGTCATAAGTGCCTTCGTTTTCCTCGTGACCTGGAAGTCAGAAAAAAAAAAGAAAATTCGAGTGATACGCGACTGCTGGAAAGTTACTAAAATTAAAGAATTTGCGAGGTAAGTGTGTCACTTTCTATTTATGCACTGGATTCGCGCGGTTTAAGCTCTCTAGTTTCATGCTGAAGTAGTGCAACGTGGTGAATTGGGATTATGCAGAGACAGGTACAATACTGAGAAGCCTGCTTGAAAATAACGTGCCATCATAATATTGCATTCGCTCAGAATTTAGATGCGGTGAAAAAGGCTTTCGTGTGCACGGGGGCTAGGTTTTGTAACTTTGCGGTGCCCAGTTAATTCACATTGGCTGAACCGTGCAGCCGTATAGCAACGAGACGATGGGTACGTCAGCGAAACAGTTGCAGGGGTAAGGTTGGTCTGAAATCATGTCAAATAGTAACAACCAAGAATCATTGGTGCATGAAAAAGAAAACCGCTTCCCGGAGTACGGCAGCGCATGCCAAGCAAATAAATGATAAAAAACTGGCCCCGTATCTCCATGCTTCACTGCAAATGTGGTCGAAGGACGATAGTCTTGCGTCTGGAGAGAGTGAACAAAACGTTTATTTGATGTTCTGCACGAAAAAAATTGGTGAAATTTATCCTGGAAATACTGCGTTAGAGAGTCTCAATCCGTGCAGCGAAGGCGAACGAGCGCTATCTGGCAGTTATCTTCGAAAACGAAGGAAGGCGTGCGCGCCCACGGAGAAAGATGCGCGCCTGTCTCGGAGGCGATAAGGTGCAGAACGCAAAGCGACGGGCAGGTGCCACCATCGTGTCGTCTTAGCAAAGCGTTGGAAACACTTGCACATGCCTTTTTTAGCATCGCGTTGCACTGTCAGCGTGACGCGATAAACGCTACGGTCCTTAGAATTGCTTATGTGTGCCTTATTTAATGTAAAGCTACACAGAAAATATCGACGTGTTGTTATGGCGCCTCAGATATGCGCAATAATTGCTTTTAAATTGAGAATAGCACACGTATGAACGCTGAAACTTGAGCAATATTGGTGGGTGCTGCGGATGGGGTCGGCCGTTTGAAGTATTGTTGGGCGCCATTTGGGATAATGTTAGCGCGGGCAAACAGACAAATGTACAGACAGAAAAAAAATTTTGGCGTCAAAGGTCCCCAAGAAAGACTATCGTTCTTCAAAAGGGCGTGCGCTTTAAATGAGCTGAATTATGAACGCGCTTGGGTGCATATATATATATATATATATATATATATATATGTGTGTGTGTGTGTGTATAGATAGATAGATAGATAGAGCAAGTGTAGAGTAACTGTGTATGCAACTTTTAAGGTAGCAGAGTTGCGCATATCTTTTCTTCGCGCCGCTATTCGGCGAGCACTGTCACGTGGTGCAAAGTAACGTCCAATGTTCAAATTCACGCGGCGCAGCCAACTTTACATGCACGGTGGCGCGGCACTCGTGCGTTCTCTGCCCACGCCGATTTCCATCTCATTGTGACCGCCATTAGGAGCTCTTAGTTTGAACGTATTCTTCTTTACGTTACCGTTTTACCGGACAAAATCTACGCATGCGCGGGAACGTAAACTGCCCGCAAGATAGGCTTTGCGTTTACGGCGCTATTTCGGAAATCCACCTTCGTTCGCACGATGTCGCGATATCCGCATAGCGGAGACGCCAGACATCGAGTCAAAATAAGCCGAGGTGCGAGACACCGATTCGATTACATTGTTTCATCCGTGTGGTGGTGGTAGTGGTTAGAATGAAGAGGAAAAAAGGCAACTAATTTCTGTCTGCCTTCAGGCGACACGGCGTAGTGCCTTATAGGGGTGGGGGGAAGGAGGGATAAAAAGAATAGAAGGAAAATAGACGGAGAAGAAGACAGGCAAGCGACGGAAAAAAGGAGATAGGAAAGTGGGGATCCGGTCGAAGCAGTCCAAGGGCGGGGCGCCACAATGCGAGAGCTGCACGGCGTCAGGAGACCGCGGAGGGCGAACCAGTCGGTGGGAGCTACGCTGATGGAGATCGCGAGGGCACAACCGTCCAGCTTGAAATCCTGCGAGCGAATCCAGCCGGGTTACCAAAGCTAGAATGGCCTGAACATCGAACTTCGAAGCCGCAAATCTCCTTGCCGCAAGCGTGTGAGCCCCCGGCAAAATGAATAGGTGGCGCCATCTAGCGGGATCATAACGAACCAGGCAATCACAAAATTGCTATTGCAGAAACATTGTGCATCGTACGTATGTCTGGTGTAAAAATCACGCAGCGGGCTTATTACGAATGAGCTACCGCTTTATTCATTTTCACCTCATTTAATTAACGGCTGAGCTAACGTCTCAAAACCTCCGCATTATTGAGAGACGCGCTGTAGTGGAGGGCTACGGAAATTTTGATCACCTGGGGTTCTTGAACGTGCGCTTAAATTGAAGTAGACGGGCCTTAAGTATTTCCGCTACCTAAGCAATATACCGCCTCACTGCAACAGTACAATCTTGCTCAACGAGAGTGAATAAGTCGGCGGCACGCCATCCGCACCGGAACATCGTACGTGTTTTTCTTGTGTGCGCGGCGAGTGGCTTCACTGCACAGCCGTTGAACATTATGGCGGACCTATGCGCAGCTCTGCTCCTGTAGAGAGCATATACAGTAACTCTAAGCAACAGAAACGGTCTAAAAAGGCACACGTTTCAAACATAGAGACAGTGCCGTACATGTACGGTGAAAGCCCTTTGGTCCATGTTAGGTGCTGCCGTATATGTACGGCGAAAGCCCTGAAAGGGTTAGAAAATCTGGGGAAGTCCCTCCCAGATGACCAAAATGCGGCAGCCGATCAGTTCCGCAGCTAACCACTCATGCACTCAGCAGTGATTTCCAAAGGCAGAGTCACCGGCCATTCAGCTGTTGTCAGTGTACAGTGCACACCCTTTGGTGCGCGCCTGCATGCATTCGACTCAGCGGAGACAATACCGCGGACGTTCTCCCAACTACACGCACCCACCTTGTACGAAGGTATGAATGCATGATGGCACGCGCCATTCTCGTGTGCCTTGTGATCGTTTAGCCTTTTACATTCCTATTCTAAGATCTTAAATACCTGAGCATCCCAAGGAGGATTTAAAAAAAACTCCTGCGCCGCGCGGCGCAGGAGACGCTCCCTAAAAAAAATGCTGGAGTGGAAATCATTGCCTAGGAGTGAAGCCGTGCCTCTCGCCAAATGGCGGCTGCAGCGGCCCTCTTACTAGGGGCATAATGAAGTATCACCGTTCAGCGATTAAGAACGGAGCGTTTCCCTTGCACGCCAAACGAGTGTAATGTGGAAACTTTTTCGGGTCACATAGTGCTCAAAGTGCGTCTTAGCACTTTGGGCACTATGTAAGCCTTTGAGCACTACGTGAGAATTCGAGCCTCTAATTGGTAGCCAAATTCTTATGAAATTTAGTCACCCATACTCGTTTCTGTGTTATTTCGTCGGGAACAGCTATTTTTTAAATATAGAACTCGCGTAGAATTTACACCAACATATCAAAGCCACTTGATCTCTAAGTGGGCACTATCAGAAAAGAGCATGTTTCCGACATCTTGGCAGTGGCAAAAGCTGGCTTCACTTCTGCTGGCAAGGCATCGCGGGAGCTTTCACTCCAGAAATTTTTTGAAATCTTCTTTCGAGCATCGCCGGTAATTTTTTTTCAAATAATCCAATTTTCCAGTTTCGGTAAGACACAGAACAATAATTTGACATGTAATTATTGATATCAGGACAGCCAATTATAATACACAGTGTCATCCATACCACTGCCAGTGATATCTCTTCGAAGCAATCTAGAACTTGCTTCAATACCGCTATATATTAAAAATAATGGAGCACTAATTGGCCAGAGTAAAAAAAATAAAAAAAAAAACAAGCAGAGAAGGGAAATTTAGGCACACTTTTGGCCATAATATCTGTAAGATGTATTTATTTACGTTATTATTTGCAACATAGTTAGTTCAAGCATGCAGCTACATTATATGAGCTGTCAAATGTTGAAACAACGGTAAATTAGACCAGCCACATCTGTCGCAAAAAAAAAAAAAAACAGCGGTTTATTAAGCAATGAATATTTCAGTAAGAAATTCTGCTAGGGACGAAACAATGCGAATTGCAAACAATCTATGTAGTTCATATTTGCACAAATAGTAAGGACAGCAACATTTGCAGCAAGCAACGGCAGCATTTTAATGAGGCAGTCAGTCTTACATTGTGAATGCAGACACACAACCAAGCCCATGTGAACATCAGAGAAAGGAGACACAAATGCATACCTGTGCCTCTGAAATATTCAACAAAAATGTGCATTCAAGCCCAATGTGCACTTGCATTGTATAAGTAGAGCAACTGCTTTTTACTGATGATGTGAAAATATCTAGCCCTATGGCGGAAACGCAACCTGCAGGCTTCTCTCTGCACAGGGCAGGCAACTATCTCTAGCCAGAGTTTAAAAATATGCCGACACACTCAATGACGACACGACCAAATGCATGTTGCTGACTGTTAAATGCAGTAAGTCGGACAATTTTGTCATGTTATGATAAATTGCCGAAATAGACCACTTTAACTGAATAAATTTTGAAGCAACGACACAGGGCAAATGATTCCGATGAAAAAGTTGCAGATCAGTTTGCAAAAAGTTTGATCAGATAGTTTAAAACTATTTATTATTAAGTATTAGTGTCTTCCTGCTTATACAGATGCCCACGAAAAACGAAGAAAAATCGCACACAGATGCGTGCTGTTATTCTAGTGCAATCTGCCGCAAATGGCATAAGAAACTGCAAACGCAAGGAAACGTGTGATGGCTAAAAATGAAAATATTGCAGTATACAGAAAACAAGCTGCCTTAACATGTGATGCCTCAGAGGAGTTGGAATGCGACACCTACAGAATTATACGTTTAGCACTCTCAAGCTTGCCAACAAACCACATAGACAATTTTTCCAACAATAATTATAGGGTAACTTCATTAGAATAGAACATCTCCACAGAATACAACTTCCAAGACACTTGTATATATACTATATGCATATACTGTATGTACACATCAACATTGTGCATATTTAAGCGAGTCTATATGATATATATATATATATATATATATTGTATATATGTCTATGCATACATATAAACACACAAAATTACTGCTATTCCTAAAGCTGCCGATTTTCTCTTTCTCATTACAAGACCGTACTACGAACCATGAATTGAAGTTCCCTGTAGAGCTAACGCTTGTTTTGAAAAAGCCTCGAGATTAAAAAATAGCCAATGTTCCCTCGTTCTCTTCAACATCGGGAGCTAAGGCTGCACAAGAATCTACTCATCACGATCAGCGCAAAAAAAAGGACACGAAAACGCAAGGAAGTGCACGACATAACCGCTGTTCAAAAATCTAGTAACACATGTCATTTGCCAAGTGGCTTTAAAATATCTGGAGAAGGAGAAGTAGGTTGTCATGGAGGTCGGCAAAGGGGAATAAAGTATAATATAAAAGTTGGTTGAAGAAAAGGGCACTATCACTTCTCAAGCTCCAACAACACTTTCGTTCCATCCAAGCCACACCAGTACTTCCACTCTTCCCAGCCGTGACGCAACATGGGTTTGAAAACATGTACGCCTAAGACAAGATCCTACTGATGCCCATGCATTTTTTTGATCAGCTTTTCTTGTCTGGCTCTCCTTTCCAGTTTGTGGCTTTATGCAAACATGACAATTTCTGTTCAAATTGACAGCATGCTTCCAGACCTGAGCCTATACAACCAGCCCATTACACTCAAACCTCGATATAACAAAGGTTTGTTATATCCGAAAATTTCCTATAAAGATTTATTTCAACACTGTTACTATGCAAGAACATTTTTCATTTACTTCGTCATAGCCGATATTTTGTTATGTCAGCGTTCATTATACCGAGGTTCCAGTGCATTGCCTGGCTTCAAATTCAAAGCTCCCGCAAGACATGCTTTTTGGCATAGCCAGGGAAAAAGGGGGACTGAGTGTCTAAACACTCTCTAAAAGTTTTCAGTTTTGCATATTTATACATATATATATACCCATACACACATAGAAACATGCACAAATATATATAGAGGTTAGTTGGAACCTCCCCACTCCCCAAAAATTTATGGTTATGCCAATAAAATGAATCCATGCACGGCATTCAAGTTATCCCTAAAAAAGTAACTCAGTGCACTGGTGATTGTTTCTCACATTAGTCACATGAAACACCTGAAAGATACTTTACAAGTTTTTTTTTTTTTTAGGTCTCCAGTGCACCAAAAAAAAAGTAGTAATGTTAAGGAGGAAGATAAAACCAGACATGCCCGCGATGTGTGTCAAAGTAATATGCTGCCATCTTTTGTTTTGATTGTTTACTTGACAATTTTTAACTGAGGAAAAATCAAAAGAGAATTTCATATAAACACCTTTACATACATTTTGTACGTGTATGTGCAGTGTAGAGAAAACAGCACGGTTGTGAAACTCACAAGTATGTACCTTTACACTATGTGCAATGTTATTGTATATGCCTGGGAAGTTAAATATGCCTAATTGTACATGCCTTCCTAAGCTGCATTCACGCAGCCATCAAACATTGGCATGCATGACACTACAGTGCTCTATCGGAGCTTTTTTTCAAAAAGGGTGGCCAACAAGATAACAGCACGGACTACAGCCACCAGCATGCTATTACTTAGGAGAGAATAGTGAGGAAATTCTGTTTCACAACCGCATTTTCGTGACTGCAGTCATCGCACAACTGGCAGATGCCTCGCCACGGCTGCTAGCATATGGCTGCACGAGTCGGGCTTTACGCTGTTGCTACTACTAGAAACACCTCATCTAATGTCCCTAGGAGTGGCAATTATTATTAAGTAAACAACTTGTGCAGCTCTGCATATTCTGTTTTTTAGACAGTCTTATCTAAGTCTCCTGCTGTAGTGCCAGTGTACCTTTCATTACAAGTATTATGAAGTTCAGTGAAGCTGTCAGTCACAGTCAAACATGCATCGATTGCTTCAACAGTCACATTACCACATTAGTGTGGAATTCTTGTAACTCCAGAGTGCGCAGCTCATCTTTTGAGCCCGTTTTACAGAAATATGCTTGAAGATAACTCTGTTACATCGGTATAGAGGTCACCACAAAACTTTTATACCACTCTGTTCGTGGATGTGCATAGTGGTTGTTGACACAATTACATCCACTGCACCCACAAAGCTGCTTCTTTGATTTCCCAAATCACCTTTGCTGCTAATCGACTGAGCAAACGTTAGACAGGCCGACATTCCGATCTCATCATTTGATCACTGACACCTTGGACTGAATTTCCTTTAAACTAGTATGCATTAGGTCAATTACAAAGGCATGTCAAGCTATCCATATAGTGATTGCTACATGCCAACCATTTCACACTGGATACAGCTCCGGTACGTGCAATGAAATACCAACACACCCAAACCTCATTATAAAAAAGTTGCATCTTACATAAAAATAAGTTTGTTATATTCGAAAATTCATTATAAAGGTATATTCATAACAGCATATTCATTGCAAAACTACTTTTCATTTACATTATTATAACCAATATTTCGTTAATCTGGGTTCATTATATCGAGTTATTTGTGTTCTCTTACAACACAAGGTGCTACACCATGTCACATAGCCTCGGCAGGGGCCAGATAAGTGCATCATCATGGGGTCCTTGTCACAAGTCTGACTTTGCTGTTTCCTCATTTTTGTCAATGCAATATACAGGGTGTCCAAATTTTCACGCCGCACAATTTTAAAGAAGGACAGGGTTAGGTGAAACAAACCTAATGCAATATCTTTCGAGTATAGTGTAGTAGCCACAACTATTTTTTTCCTGAATGGTAAATAATTAGTCTGAATAAAATTTTAACTCGAAGTTCTTGCCTACTTTATCAAAATGTCAATGAGGCAGATGTGTACATTTTGAAACAACATATGTGTGCACTACTTTTAAGAATATACTATAATTTTGTGGTCATTTTTTTCTGTTAATAAAAAAAGCCCTCAAAATAAAAAAAATATCACGTGACTGCGCCCCCGCCCGTAAAAGAAAACAGTGCCTTGAAATAAGCTCACTGCAAGCAACCGCAGTGCCTCTTTTCTGTTGCGAGAAACAGCGTTCCACACATTGGCAAGGGTACAGGTTGGGTGCCAACGAAGTGTGTCACAACTTTGCAGGGATTCCATTCGCTTGATTGTATGTCATCATCATTATACATGTCTCACGGCCAATTGTTCTCATTGATAACGCAGCCGGAGCACTGATTTCACAGGCTTTCCTTATTCACAGGAAAAAAAAAAGAGTATGCAATTATACGTTGCCGAAAGTAGCACAGACAGATGCAGTTTCAGCATGTGTACATCTGGCTCATTGATATTTTGATAATTAAGCGAGTACTTCTTGAGTTACAAATATAATTAGGACCAATTAATAAATTGTCATTCACGAAAAGAAGAGTAGTCGCTGCTACAGCATAGTGGGAACATTATGCACTAGGTTTGTTCCGCGCAACGTCGTTCGTCCTTTTTAAATCACTCTGCGTGATAATTGGGACACTTAGTATACTACATCAAGCACACGATGTAGTAGTATACGCATCTAGTGCCTGAAGTGTATACTACAACATATATATTTAAAATACTACTGCATTTACAGCTAAAGTATGTACTACCACATTTAGCGTCTAGGAAATGTTTTAACCGCTACAACTGTATTTAGCACAAAGCCCGAGCTATGTCGCTGGAAAGAACAGTTTGAGAGCCCTTGGCAGTTAGTAACGGGAAAAGCAGATTGAATTTTTCTTCCCTCAAAAAAAGTATGTTCCCACATCACCAGCAGAAATTCCTTTGTTCCGGGTACATAATTTCACTACGAAGTACCAGCACAACTCAACAGCAAGGCCCTGATTGCAGTATCTAAAATAACATGCCCCACCAATAACATTAAAGTACTCTGGCTCTCATCTTATCTTCTTTTTCACATAGTGGCTGAATTGCAGTGAGGGCTCTCCTCCAAACTGACAAAACACAGCCTCTAATAAAGGGTTGGAACACTCGACACCGCTACGTTCCATAGTCGGCCAGACGTCATCCTGTATATCTGTCTAGGTACGGCACGGGTGTCGCAGCCCCTAAGCGCTACTGAAGTGTTGCGGGGACGTCATGTCATGCTAAAAATATACATATTTCGGCCTGGTTATTTGTTCTAGCTCTGTCTCTGCTACAGAGTGACGCTGCAGAAAAGTGGTGTTTTCCAGTGCGCAAAGTTTGACTTTGCACTCGCAATAGGTAAACAAGTGTCATATTTTGACTACTGCGCATGCTACATTAAGAAGCAAGCGCTCTAATTTCGTGTACTTGCAAGTGTGTTAAAGTGATGCTGCAGCTTGTGACATGTGTACTTGTGACATGTGTACTTGTCCACCTTTCTTACGATAACGTGCCACTAAATGCAAGCCATAAATTAACACAAGTTGCTAGATTGTCCTTACTTTTAAAAACATCACAACATTTATTTTATGGAGAGATAAAGAGCTAAGATTCCAACTGCTTGGTTGTATGTGCTACTGAACAACCCAAAGACAAGGAACTTATTTGATTTCTTATTATTCTTAGGAGTTTTTTTATATTGACCAGCTGATGTCAGTATACTAAAGAAAGAAACATGCAGTAATAAGTAGAATTATGAGATTGACTAGCTAAACATGTGTAATAGTAAAACAAAAAAGAAACATTAAAAACACTGTGTGAGAACTCAATACAATTCAACAAAGAGAAAAACAAGAACAGTTTTTCTTTTTTTAATCTTCATCACAAAAAATAACAAAACATGACATGTCAACAAAATTAAAATGAGGTCGTAAGTAATAAGGTTTGTTAATATTTTCAAGGTAAAATAAGTGGGCCTGTTCGCAACAGTCAATTCTAAAGTAGACCGCATAAAATATACAATAATTACAGCACATACCACTAAATACACAATAATAAAGCATTGAAAAACATAATTATCTTAATATATGATTGCCATAGCAGCATTGGTCATGAAATGGTTGTACTTTGAGTCTGGGTTTTTGGCCTGTTGAGAAAGCATGTAAATATGCTCCAGCTTCTTCAATTAGGCAACATATCCAACATTGTAGTGTCGCTCTCGATGTCAGCCTAAAGCAAATAATCTACGCATTACTCTACTGTGAGAGTGCCAGTGGCACGACACTGCAAAACTGTGTCGTAGTGTAGCGCTTATCTATTTGCCGTTAGTTACAGAAAAACTGGGGTACGTGATAAAATATAAAAACAAAACTACTATGCAAAAAAAACAACAACAAAAAATGTGATGCTTCTACAAGTGGTCCACAGTGAAGCGCACCAAAAACTGAGTTTTGTGCAGCCTTCTTGTGACGATGCAATATAGTCTGTAGAAGAAATATTTGGACATCACATAGCTAGGCTGTGGGAGAGTATGTGATACAAAGCTTTCATAATCGCATCATTCAATACCGACCACAATACATGACACATTTTCCCACCAGTGTGATGTGGAACCATTTACACAGTTGTACATAAGAAAAAAAGAAAAGACTTTGAAGCTAGGTTGGCTACATAGGAACTTGAAATATGGCTAGACAAGGAAAGCCAGCATTATTATTCAGCCAAAAACCAGCTAACTAGTTAAAATGTTGTCGTTGAAAAGGAACTTGTTCTGGGGTTTCTTTCTGCTTGCTTGGCAGGAAGCCTGAATGCGACAGCGCGCCACAAGCGTACAGAAGCATTTGCACTTTTGTTATGGAGATATATTAAGCCAGTATACTATTCCTGCATAAATATTTCATCACATTTGAGAATTTAGGATGAGTAAAAAAAACAATACGACGTTCTCTGTTTTAGAACAAACAACAAAGTAGCACGCACACAAAAATAAACATGCAAACCCACATAGCATACAAAATTGGCAGGTCACAAAATTTTTCTAATTAATTAACACTTTTGTCAGGCATAGCTAGATTGTAATTGTGAGGATATAGATTTTAGAGACTGGAATACAAAGCTGCTGTGTGATACAATGTAAACTACTATAATAGGCATAGAAAACTAGAGCAGCAGCACGAAACAGCAGCTTCTTTAAATACATAGAACATTTAGGTGCATAAAATTGCGTAGCTCCCGCCAATTTCATCTCAGCTATAATAGCAATGCAGCCAGACCACAAAGATAGATACCTGTTTGGTAACACAAACAGGCCACCACACCACAAGTGATACTACAACAAAAACACAGCCACATGAATGGAATACTGCTGTCTTACTATTAGTGCTTTACTTCAGGACAAAACTCACAAATTGTGATGGCTATACTGATTACTGACCTTTGTAGCCATAAAAAGTTGTTCGCAAGTACATCTAAGTGGATCAGGGAACAAACCGTGGTTAAGGATATGATGGTTGAAATCAAGAAGAGGAAATGGACATGGGCCGGGCATCTAGCTTGTAGAAAGGATAACCGCTGGTCATTAAGGGTAACTAACTGGATTACCAGAGAAGGCAAGCGGGTTAGGGGGAGACAGAAGGTTAGGTGGGCAGATGAGATTAAGAAGTTTGCGGGTATAAATTGGCAGCAGCAAGCACAGGACCGAGTTAACTGGGGGAACATGGGAAAGGCCTTTGTCCTGCAGTGGGTGCAGTCAGGCTGATGAAGATGATGATGATGATGATGACATCTAAGTGAACTTCAGATGAAACAGCTGAAAAAGCTTGAAGCAGAAAGCAAGCAATCTATGCTGCAAAGAAGTGGCTACGATCCACAGGTCATCAGCGTGTAAAGTGACCAATTCAGAATGCTACCTAATAGAGAAATTTTTGGATACAAGAGAACAGTGCAGGGACTACTTGCAACACCAGCAGCACTATCTCGAGGTGTACATATACATGTAGGCAGTTTGCAGAAACAAGGACATCACGGAAGCAGGATTAGAAAACGACTAGATATATTGCATGCCAAGGCTCTCACACTGGTGGTTAGGTAGCGTCAAGGTTTTAGAATTAACCTTGGAAAGAATGACAGTACAGTAACATTGAGGGTTACTATTAAAATACTAAAATACTCACAACTACCCTGCACAATGTGCACGCTTTTAAGGGGTGTGACTTCTGCATACTTAGTGCATGCAATGCCTACAGTTAGGTTCCCAATTTCAACAAAATTACTTGTGGTAGAACATTTGCAACAGGAACCCATTTATAAAATTGCTGGTAAATGCCCTAAATGAAACGCGACAATACTTATGTCGGCCACAATGTTACAAAGTTAAACAAGCTCAAAGTGAATGGTACATGCCTCTACTAACATGTAGCAATGCAAGTAAGAAGCACTAAAAAATAAAACTATAGATTGGGCACGTCTAGGCAAATGAAAATGTTAAATGGTGCCTTATAAAAGATTTTAAATATGCCTCCAGGCAATACAAGCAGGTTACAAGGAAAAAAAAGAAAGCTGACCAACGAAATATGCTGAAGTGGAATCATCTATGTCTTGGCAAGTTACATAACAGAAAAGAGGCAAAAGACTGGTGGAATAGCTCCGGCATAAAGTTATTTGAACAGTTAATTGGACCACAAAAGTAAAATGGTTAGTCAACCAGGCTTGGAGGCATCGAGCTGATTAGAAAGGTACACAGTAGAGACGAAATCCTTTTCACTGATTTAACAGCACATTGGCAGTACCACGTTTTTATGGAAAGCAAGAGTAAAACCTTACACATAAAACACTTTTGCATTATCGTGCGAAATCTCAAGAGAGCGATGATAACCCCAAACGAGATTGCCCGTAGATTAATAATTCCTGTCTAGGATTCCTCAAACGCACATCTTTACAATATATCCTAATCTCTACGTGGTCCCATCGTGACGAGATGGAAAACTCACAAAGTCGTGCCCAGCAGAGTAACATCACAGTCCCTAAGCTATTAGAGCTGCTGGTGTGAAAAGTAGAGAGACAAACAAAAGTGCAGCGTCAAGCACATTATACGGGGCCTTTTCATATCGCTAACAGCAAGACTTACAACATTCAATGTCTTCAAGGATTACATGCCAGCCTGCTTCTAGCAGATGAGTGCATTTCTATTTCATCTAACATTTCATTGTGGCAAGGTGCCTTTCATTAATTATGGCACCAATTCGAGTTCACATAGCAAGCGCATCCAAGTTGCTGCTATCACAGTTGGATCTCTCCCTCAATTTAGGCCCAACACACGTGGAATCAAAACGCTGTGCCGCACCATACAGAAAGCGCGTTACACCAAACAATAAGGTTACTAGACATCAAAGTGTTTTATGTGCCACACCCACGCCTCTCCCATGAAGAGAATGCACCTAGGAAGCTACACCGTACCTAAATTATAATCGTGTCTGTGTGGTGTAATAGCAGCAGACCTACATTACAGGTTTTTATCACCACGTGCCATGGGCTAAGGGTAGGTTTACGTTCGCGTCGAAAAATGAAGTTCAGTTCACTTTACAACAAGCATGTGATGCATGTTGCATGGACGAGCCGTAGTGCGAGAATCTCGTAGTGGATGTCTTTACTGCACGAAATGGAACAGTGAAAATTAAATGGGACAATGGATGAGGCAAGCGTTGCCCATTGTCCCTTGCCATTAGTGCAGTTCGTTTTCTAGTAAAGATGAAGAGATTTGATCAGTTAACAATCATTGTCACACATAGTCTATTGTAAGTGTACAATTAAGCATATTAGTACTTCATCGATCCATAATACATGCTCCAGTGATATCAGTCTTTCTCTACTGTGAAGTCCGCGTCTGAAGCTGTCGCAACTCTGATGTCGCACTTTGAAAGGGTTCAATATGACTGCAACACATTTCGGACTGTTAAATTGCAAGAGTGTCGCACTACAGGCAACCTTTTGAAAACTTTAAAATGAACGATGAATCCCCGTTCAACATTACCTGCCTTTGTGCTGTGGATGTGTCACCCAATTTCAAGCATATTTTGCATATCTAAACGTGAATTTCGCATATTCAGATATCATTCTGGAGGTTCATCTGTTGACCTTCTGTAGTCAGTGTTACGCAATAGAATAAAAACATGACACCTGACATGGCTTCTATGTAAAGAAGTGTCCATGCTTGGTAGAGTATTGTGCAAGAAAAAAAAAAGTTTTGCTGTTTATACGTTTTTTTTTTTTGTTGTTAAGAGCAAGATTGCGAAGGCCAGCTTCGTTACAGCGTAATACCATAAACACTCAGGTTATAATGAAGTTCAAGATCAATCCTCACCAACTGGCCATCTCAATGAAAAGGCCAGTCCTACCTTCCAACTCATTACAGAGTGAATATGCCGTGAGATTGAAAAATCGAAGGTACTTGTCACAGGACAGTCAGTCACTGGCACAGTGGAGCATTTCCTTGGTAATAAAATGGGCTAGAGGGCATTGGCATCAAGCATTTGCTAAGATTACGAGCAGTTTCTTGAACAAAGCTGGAAATGAAGCATTTGGGGGCATGCATAAAAGGTTACACTGCCTGAGGTAGGTATTTCACACACACATTCAAAGCACAGTCAGTGTCCCAGCAGCAAGTACCATTGGCCTTCTATGTCAGATCCAAAAGGTCTAAATGTGATTTTGCACAAAGGGGTGGTAGTACATTGAGGAAACACAAGGTACTAACAAAAAACTGAGTACACTTCAATGCAAACATGCGGAGCTCGAATGAACAATTATTCTACACATTGCACGTGCTAAACTAATGGGCCAGTACCTACAAGAAATAATTGGCAAACAAGCTTGGTAATTGGTCGCACACAAATCATAGCATCCACTTTCGGCAACATGAACCTTCTCACATTGCACACAAATCACAGCATCCACTTTCGTCAACATGAACCTTCTCACATGCCAAAAACACAGCATTTAGCAGGGCCTCAACTTCTGTAACTACGCAAGCCAGGATGCCCGGAAGAGTGTCAGATGTGTATTAGAAGCTCGTGCACATAATATACTTCTTTTCAACGGCACAGTTTTAACAAGCACTGGTATAAAATTAAGAGTAGCTTTACTTCAAATAAATATAATTCCTCCCTAGCCTTTTTTTTTTAAATTGAAACACAGTGAGCACACCCCAAAAGTTTAATAAGTGCCTCAGAGCCAGAATGTGTTATATGCTAAGCTATTTTCCCTCCGCAACCCTGTAGGTCTCAACCGAGTATGACTGTAAAGGGGCGTGCTTGCGTTTTAGTACTTGTTTACACTCCTCACCATGACTTGGCAAAATACTCATGTATACTCATGTGCCAGTGGATGACCGATCGTTCAAAGTGGGTGGCCTAAATCAACCCACTCGGTTCGGGTGGCACTGCAGCGCTAAGCTAGATATAGATAGATGTGTGAGGTTCAACGCCCCAAAAGCACCACATAATTATGAGAGACACCGTAGTGGAGGGCTACAGAAATTTCGACCACCCAGGGTTCTTTAATGTGCACCCAAATCTGAGCACACGGGCCTAGAGCATTTTTGCCTCCATCGAAAATGCAGCTGCCGCAGCCAAGATACGATGCCGCGACCTGCAGGTCAGCAGTCGAGTAACTTAGCCACTAGACCACCGCGGCGAGGCAGCATTAAGCTAGAGGTCAGCTTTAGATGGTGGGAAAGTTCTTCACGTTGTCCAAAAGTAAGGTACGCAAACATTTTTGCCTTTCGCACTGACAACAGCACAGCTTCCCCGACCAAAATTCGACCAATTCTGCTCAACGGGGAGTACACCCCTCGACCACGACACAAAAGTGTTTAAAGGGGTAGTGACACGAAAATTTTCAGTCATCATTTTCTTGCATTAAATGAATGGTCAAGCCCTCAAAGCACTTATATTTGTACCACTAAGCGTCAGTGCAGCCATAAAATGTAATTACAATATACGTTTTTAAAAGCTAGTTTTAGTTCCCACTGTACCCTGATGACAAAACACAGTATGAGCTTTTCCTGATGTTTCCACGGTCATTGCACAACATAGCTTTACCTAAACGACGCAGAAGCAGCAACATTGAATGTTTTGGTAATGCACAAGCGGCCGTTTTGGAAGTACCGGTACCTAATATCATAAAGACTTGCCAGGCTGCTGCGTGAATTCGCCATGTAAAAATTGATCTAAATATCAAAATAAGATGTATTATCAGCATATGCTGAGCGTCAAACTTGTTCAAAAGCTGTCTCTGTATACAGGAAATTTGCATGGCACAGTAAATTTGTTTTTGAAACATGGTGTCAGTACCCCTTCAAGTTAAAATCTACATGCTAAACGAGCCAGTAGTGGGAGCACAGCAATTGGCAACACGATTGGCCCTATGGCAGCTACGTGCCATATGTAAGGCTAAGAGCTGTAGTAGTTTGTGTAATTTAACATTGCAAATGTATTCTGTGATGACCCAATCTATCAATTGACGACACTAAAAGCTAAAACAAACCTAAAAGCTAAAACACACTCCACAGAGGGAGGGGGTCCCCAATAAATTTCCCATGAATGTTCGACGTGAGCCCACATCTTAGTATATCTAATATTCCTACTGGAAGGAACAGAAGTCATACCTTTTTTGCTCTGCAGGGACACTCTATGACCACCGAATCAAGTGGCAGATACGAGCCACGTGGCAGTTGCAGGCCAAAAGGCAATTCATTGTTCAAGGAGTGCTTCTCAAGTAACTAACACTGTGTTGCATTTAACACTGTGTAGCAACGGTGAACGTCGGTAACATTTAAAAATACATGGCCATAGACATCCACACAGTAACAGCCATCTCGTCAGTCGAAAAAAACATATGCTCAATTTTGGTATCTTTATATATCATGCTAGTGCTCTATAGTGATCTCGACCAAGCATCTCTCAGAAGCATGCACCCTTGACAGCAGCTGAATGCAAGACCCCTTTCGTGCTTGCAAGCTTGGTTTTTAGGTGTGCTATTGTGGATTAGCTACATTCCCATTTGGATGCCCACAGCGCACCTTTGTCACAAGGTTCTGGGATTAAATATTAGATACATTCTGCGGTTTTGCATGCCATAGCCTGACGTAATTATGAGGTGCAATGTGGGGAACTTTGGATTAATTTTAACCACCTAGACTCTCTTAACACTCGCCTGAATCTAAGCACACGAGCATTTTTGCACTTTGCCTGCATCGAAATGCGGCCACCATGGCTGGGAGTTGAGTCCGCACGCTTGAGCTCGGCAGTGCAACGCCGTAGCCATGAGCTACCCCTGAAATTAGGTTCAGGGTTGCAGCCTTTCCCATTTGCCAAGTTATGGTGAGCAGGAGGTGAATGCAATCATTGCACACCCAGTGAACTAGCACATCAATAAGCTTCCGTAGGGAAAGCATCGTCAGACTTGGGACTCTCGGGCGTGCCGTCATCATGCGTTGCCTGGTAAGGGGTGTCGGCCGACAGGTTCCCCGTTCCCAGAGTTCCCAGGGGCCCCGCGAAGTTGCCACCGCAGGTTTGGGCGTACAATCCCCAGGGCTGAAGCTCGGCAGAGCCGCAGAGAACGAAGATGAGGCCTGTGACGACGTACACGCCGGCAGCGATGTAGAACACGATGCTCCACTGTGCGATTGTCTCCTGCAGAGGTCATGCACGAGATAACGGCATTGCAAATTAATGCTACGCACATAGTATATCTTCAATCCATATTTCAGCCATTCATTAAACTTATTGGACCTAAATTATTTCCAACAAAACATAGAGTATTTCCATATAAAGTCATATCTTTTTCTGTGTCATTCTCATTCCAAAATACTTTACTTGATTTGACACCTTTTGGAGTCAGGTAGTGCTAAAAGGTACACCACTGATAGCATTGAAGGACAGACTTACATTGCTGTTTGTCAAGCTCCCGACAGCGAGAGGTGCCAGAAATCCAGCCAGGTTGGCGAAGGCATTTGTCATCCCCATTAAGGTACCTGCGAGCGGACATTGTCAGAATGCACTACAGTAGCAAAGCAATCGCTACATGCCAGTACCACCAGAAAACACAACTGTACGTTCGAGGCATGGTAACACGAAACAGTAGGTATAAATACACACCTAATCTAAAGACACAAATATCGCCATATGTCAAAAGCTTTGATGATATATGGATGGCGACACTTGTGGTGGGGTCTGGCCACAGTTCCAAGTGAGGTAGTCTGTTATAGATGGACTGCAGAAAGTTAGGTTTGCTTCAATAATAGCTTGTCTGCATAAGATCTCAGATGTGGAGTTAATCATCATCAATAATAAAATACCGAGTAAGAATCCTCTCAGCATGCGTGAGAGTTCACAAATGTTTTTGTATATTGTCAGTGTAACAGGGTGAACTGTCCCAAGATAGCCAAAAACCAAAGATGCACCGCTGATGAGCCGAGAAAAACATGATGTGACCATCGGACAATGGCAACATGAATTCTTTCTGAACGGTTGCTGGAACTGGTGGCCTTGTCGTGCGGACCTGCTTTAGCATTAGAAAAAAAAAAAAAAAGCGCAGCTTGCAATAGAGTTGCAACACTGAAAACAACAGCGGAGCTAGTGTTCGGCATGGCCTTTTAGAAGTTTTTGCTAGTGATGCTAAACTTTTGCTAGAGATGCTAAGCCTTAGCTGATTGTACTCAGTATAATTAAGCTTAACTATCCTTCTCCAGTTTCGGTCAGTTACCCACACGTCCCGTGGTTTTGGTGGGAACATGTCACATGACCAGTTGTCACGTGGTTTTAGTCACATAACTAGCTGTCACATGATAACTATCCGTTACATTTTTAGTCACCTGACTACTTATGCGGTTTCACTCACGTGGCTAGATGTTACGTGATTTTGGCGGGAGCACGTCACGTGATTTAATGTTACATGATTCGACGTGATTTTGAGTCACACCGTTTATGATGTAAACATGTGACATGACTAGCTGTTATGTGATGTTACGTGACTTTATTTAGGCAACCAGATGAGCTTTTTCACACTATTGCGTTAAAAATATTTTGCAGTGAAAGGTTTCACACAGAGGGCAAATTTAGTTTGAGCGTCTGGGCCCTGTAATTAGCGTGCGTTGTTCTTGTTTCATAATTCTGTGTAATTTTTCTTGATCTTGAGTCACATGACTAGTTATTATGAAATCACACAAAAAGACGTGATATCTTATGCAACTTTTCCCACGTGACTAGTGGTTACATAATTTTAGTCGCATAACTAGTCACAGGTTATTTGATTTTACACATGCGACACATAATAGCGTGAACTTTTTTTACGTAACATGCTAGTCATTACGGAACTGTTTTTTGTTACAAAACATACTCGTCCATCATAGTTACTGCGTTCCATGGCTTGAAAAATTGGTGCACGTGTTGTGGGAGCAAAAGTAGACAGTAAAGAGAACGAAGCAAGCACGTGCCAGTTCACTTGTGTTCACACTACTAGGTGCAACGATAATTAAATTTTCACACCACCACTTATAAAATATTTGAGAGACATCCCTGACAGCACTAACATACTGTGTTTCATTTACTGAAGATTATGCTAGCATTCACGAAGTAGCCTAGCAGTAGCATGTTAGAACTGCTTTCATACAAAGCATAGACTGTATTGGTCCAAGCAAGTACTCCAAGCTTGCTAAAAAAAATTTATCATTGTCACTATTATGATGAGTTTCACTGACCCATAGATGTGCAAGTATACTCAAAGGTCACTATAACAATGTCGCATCTGAGACAAGAAAAAGCACCCTACAGTATCTGAAAATTCCTTATAAATTTATATTTGCAACACTGTATCTATGACCAGACTATTCCTCATTTATTTTGTTATAACAGACAACTCGTTATGTGCAGGTTTTGAGGTAATTAATGAAAGAAGTCTAGCATAAATAAGAGCGCAGCACACGGCTGGCTAGAACATGAATATGTTAGCTCTATGCCAGTAAATGCGATGCACCACCTGTAAAAAATAACGGGCAGCAACATTCATTCTTGATGGAGACTTTGCACACTGAAGAGAAAACATGCCGACGACATTGGTGACAGACGCTAACAAAGCTAATGAATCTACCCCCAAAAATCAGCCGATATGAATCGAATGCTGGGCTAGCATTTGGTACGTGTTAAGTACCACACAACTGAGCTGTGCGTGCACCTGCATGCTTTCTGCAAGAACTCTTTTCACAATTTAGCGTTTTTGTCATAACACGTTGCTCCTCACTATTGAGATAGAGTAGATAAACCTCGCTTCTGCAGTACAACGGAGCATAAAACGGTGCACGTGCATGTACGAGATAGCAGGCGAAGCAATGTGTGCAGCCAGCGATTCGATAGTGTCCAGGGCCTTGGCCTGAAGAGTCGTTGTCGCTATGTAGCATTGCTGCAATATCTAATCGGCCTTTGCAGCTGCTGCTCTTACAGATGTTTGCCGGAGAAAGCGATGAAACACGTGACAAATGCCATCTGCGCTAGAAGAAAGCCCAACACAAGGACATACCGTGGAATAGTTGAAGGTAGGCTGCTGCAAATAACAAATTCAAACCGAATGGTGATTTGCCCAAATGATTTCGGATTAAACTTGAATAGTATATATCGCATATTCAAACAAAAATGACCATATTTACCATAACCTAACTAACCTGTATGATATCTTTTTTCAATTAAAACATGAAATTTGAAAATATCATTCTTTTTTGTTCAAAAAGAAGTGGAAGTGACCTTGAATAGCCGCCCAATTCGACGTTTTGTAAAAAGCGAGCGATAATCTATAAAATCTTACGTTTTAATATTTAGCATCATCATCAGCCTGACTCGATACTCAAGCCATATAAGCCGGTACAACAAGCTTTAAAATCTCATAAATGAACCGATGTTAGGGTAATATGTTAATTTAACTTTGAAGTGATGCTCCGCGACAGCGTAGATTCCCCCTGGAAAAATGTATTCATGGAATAGCGCCCCCTTGCTGCAGTGAATTGACCTTTACAAGTTACATGCAGTTAATACATTCGTTCACTTCGAATGCTTCAAAATTTAGAATAATTTAAACTAATTTCAAAGCGAGTTCAAATATTCGAATTGCTCGAATATTCACACAAGCCTAGAGAAAAGGCCTCTCACCAAACCTCAATGAAAATTTTTGTTACACAGTGGAAGCTGTGAGGCCCAGTGGAAGCTCTGAATGGCCCAGTTTACTGTAAGGCCTGTACATGTAAATACTGACTTTGCTTTGAAATTTCATAATGCATACCCTGCCAGCACAAAAAGAAAAAATATGTTAAGTAAATAATACCCGTATTTACTCGCATAATGCTCGCACTTTTTTGGGCAGAAAACCGATGCAAAGTTGGGGAGTGCGAGGATTACGCGGGGAGAACATTCCACGAAAACGTACAGAGCGAAAAAGAAAGCGAAGTGGCCGCAAATCAGGATTCTCACACCAGAAACTAACAGCAAGCTTTGAGAAGTACTAATCAAAACTTACCTCAACAATAAAAGCACAGGTTCAACACAAGGCAAGATTTATTTGAGACACAAAAAGTGCAAGCAAATAGTCGGGAATTAGAACACCATACGCGAAGCTTGTGAGCGTTGCGGGCGTAGCGGTAGCATTCATCACGCAACAGGAGTCCTCAGAAGGAAAGTGTAGGACGTCAGTATTGGGCTGGAGGTTAATTAACAGAATCGTCCGCAGTTTCGTTCTGAAGAAATAAAGTTTACCATAAATCCCTGTCTTGGGCACACGGCAGGCCCAACGCATCTTAGTGGCTTTCATCTGCAATCACCAGTAGCGAACACGAAACTCGACTCGAAAGGGCCTACCGGCGGCCCTGTTGCCGTTGTTTAGTGCATGATCAATCACTTTCAACTTGAAAGCAGCCATGTAGCTTCACTATCACCCCATAACGTGACAAGATTACCGACACAACATATAAAACACGCCGCAACACGCACTTGCCGCTTTGGCTTGGCTTAGATTGAATTGAATCTCCGTGCAATAATAGTAGGCTTGATGCTTAAGAGATGGCGCGCACTATCATCATCAATGGCTGGAAAGAGCAGACGACATTGCGGCAATTTTCGGGGGTGCAATAATTACTCGAGGGAAAAAAAAATCGTATTTTTGTTGGGCGATGTGGGGGGTGCGAGAATTATGCGAGTGCGAGGATTATGCGAGTAAATACAGGTATGCATCTTTGAACTGCAGGTCGCAATACACATTGATATAACGATAACCAACGGTAAAACAACAGTCACTTGAGCATAAGCTTTATTGTGAAATAAAATAAAGAAGAAGCAGCGATGGTGTAGTGGTTAGAGCATCCGCCTCGCATGCAAAAAGTCCGTGGTTCGAATCCGGGCGCCGCGCAGTTCCCAACCGGATAAAAAAAAAATCCGTGTGGTCATGGAACTGCATTACGAGGCCTGGGGTGCGGCCTCAGCGGTAACCACCGCCTGGAGCGCACTCCCTCACCAGAGAAGGATTGGCCATCCTGGTGCAGTATCTGGCCACTACCTCCCACACGCATACATCAAATAACTCACGGCCCTCATTCCCCAGCAGCTGCGAAGCAACTGACCACGGCGGCGGTCAGATCTGCAACACAGCAGAGGGTGCTAAGAATCTCTGGATCCGGACAAGCCGTCATTAGAACCTGAACTTAAAAACGATTAACGCTAGAACCTTATCTAGTGAGGGAAGTCTAGATGTACTATCCGAGGAGCTAGAGGGTGTTAAATGGGATATAATAGGGCTCAGTGAGGTTAGGAGGACAGATGAGGCCTATACGGTGCTACATAATGGGCACGTCTTTTGCTGTCGGGGCTTGGCTGACAGAAGAGAACTGGGAGTGGGGTTCCTAATTCACAGAAACATAGCTGGCAACATAGAGGAATACTATAGCATTAATGAAAGAGTGGTAGGTATTGTAATTAAACTGAATAAAAGATACGAGATGAAGGTAGTACAGGCTTACAAGCCTACATCCAGCCATGATGACGCTTCATTTGAAAGCTTCTATGAAGACGTGGAATCGGCAATGAGTAAGGTAAAAACACGGTATACTATAGATGGGCGACCTTAATGCAAAGGTAGGGGAGAAGCAGGCTGGAGACCAGGCAGTAGGAGATTATGGCATCGGTACTAGAAACGCCAGAGGAGAGCTACTAGCAAAATTCGCAGAACACAATAATTTACGGATTTTGAATACCTTCTACCGAAAACGTGGAAACCGCAAGTGGACATGGAGGAGCCCTAATGGCGAAAATAAGAACGAAATAGACTTTATAATGAGTGCACACCCAGGCATCGTGCAGGATGTGGAAGTGCTTGGCAAAGTACGATGCAGTGACCATAGAATGGTACGGTCTCGAATTCGCCTAGACTTGAGGAAGGAACGACAGAAACAGAAACGCAAAAAGCCAATCAATGAGCTAGCACTGAGAGGGAAAGTATAGAAATTCAGAGTGTCGCTGCAGAACAGGTACACGGCTCTTAGTGAGGAAACCAACCTTAGCGTAGATACAATGAATGATAATCTGACGAGTATCATTAAGGAGTGTGCAGTGGAAGTTGGAGGCAGGGTAGTTAGACAGGACACTGGCAAGCTTTCCCAGGAAACGAAGAACGTAATTAAGAAGCATCAAATCATGAAAGTCTCAAGTACAACAGACAAAATAGAACTGGCAGAGCTTTTGAAGTTGATTAATAGGCGTAAGGTATCCGATGAAATAAGGTATAACATGGAGAGAATTGAACACGCTCTGAAAAACGGAGGAAGCGTCAAAGCAGTGAAGAGGAAACTTGGGATAGGCAGAAGTTGGATGTATGCACTAAGGGACAAAGAAGGCAAAATAACTACCAATATGGATAGGATAGTTAAAATAGCGGAGGAGTTTTACAGAGATCTGTACAGTAGCCGGTACAACCACGACTTTAATACTATAAGAACTAGCAGTAACCCAGATGACACCACTCCACTAATGATAGAAAAAGTCAGAAAAGCTTTGGAGAGCATGCAAAGAGGCAAAGCTGCTGGTGAGGATCAGGTAACATCAGATCTGCTGAAACATGGAGGACAGATTGTGTTAGAAAAACTAGCCACCCTGTTTACGAGGTGTCTCCTGACGGGAAGAGTACCAAAGTCTTGGAAGAACGCTAACATCATCTTAATACATAAGAAAGGAGATGACAAGGACTTGAAGAATTACAGGCCGATTAGCTTGCTCTCTGTAGTATACAAGCTATTTACAAAGGTAACTGCTAACAGAGTCAAGAAAACATTAGAATTCAATTAACCAAAGGAACAAGCAGGATTTCAAACAGGCTACTCAACAATCGACCACATTCATACTATCAATCAGGTAATAGAGAAATGCTCAGAATATAACCAACCACTATACGTAGCCTTCATAGATTACGAGAAGGCATTTGATTCAGTAGAAATATCAGCCGTCATGCAGACACTGCGGAATCGGGGCGTTGATGAAGTATATATAAACATCCTGGAAGAAATCTACAGGAGATCAACTGCTACCATAGTGCTTCATAAAGAAAGCAACAGAATACCAATCAAGAAGGGTGTAAGGCAGGGGGACACAATCTCCCCAATGCTATTTACCGCGTGCTTACAGGAGGTTTTCATAAGCCTAGAATGGGAACAGTTAGGGATAAGAGTTAATGGAGAGTACCTTAGTAACCTGCGCTTCGCCGATGACATTGCATTGCTGAGTAACTCAGGGGACGAATTGCAACTCATGATTACGGAGTTAGACAAGGACAGCAGAAAGGTGGGTCTTAAAATGAATCTGCAGAAAATGAAAGTAATGTACAACAACCTCAAAAAAGAGCAGCGCTTCGACATAGGTAATAGTGCACTTCAAGTTGTAAAAGACTGTCTACTTAGGGCAGGTAATAACCGCGGAGCTGAACCACGAGATTTAAGTAACTAGAAGAATAAGAATGGGGTGGAGCACATTTGGCAAGCACTCTCAAATTATGACAAGTAGATTGCCACTATCCCTCAAGAGGAAGGTATATAACAGCTGTATCTTGCCGGTACTTAGCTACGGAGCAGAAACCTGGAGACTTACAAAGAGGGTTCAGCTTAAATTGAGGACGACACAGCGAGCAATGAAAAGAAAAATGGTAGCACATAGCGCGAAAAAATAGCGCGTAGACAGGATAACCGCTGGTCGTTAAGGGTAACTAACCGGATTCCCAGAGAAGGCAAGCGGATTAGGGGGAGACAGAAGGTTAGGTGGGCAGATGAGATTAAGAAGTTTGCGGGTATAAATTGGCAGCAGCAAGCACAAGACCGGGTTAACTGGCGGAACATGAGAGAGGCCTTTGTCCTGCAGTGGACATAGTCAAGCTGATGATGATGATGACGATGATGAAAATAAAGATGAAAAAAAACTGCCAATTATCTTTTCAGTTATGAGAATGAAATACAGATGGCATGGGCGGGTCTTGACAACTGACAAAAGTTCATCACGGGGTAGTTTCGAACACTGCACTGACCATCGTAGGTTTGCACAGTAAAAATTCATTAGCATTTCATTTCCATTATAAGAGAATTTGACCACACAATGTCACCTTGATAGAACAAACAAACGTCATAATAAAAGTTTTTTAATTAATGAAAATGTGATGAACTGTCAAGCAACAGCTTGTCATTTTAATCTAAAAAATACCAGCATGATTTCAGATAAGTTTGCTCTTCTTTCTATTTTGAGGAATCATTTTACCTGGCATAAACACATTTTTGGATTCCCCACTTCCAACTGTAAGCGGTTTGTCGCATTTAATTCTAAATAAGTATTAAAACCAATTTGTGGACTTTCGATACATTTAAGAATAACAAATGAAACTGTGACAGCCCTGCAATGTTCATTATGCTGAGATTTGTATACCACAAAAGTGAAAGCACCATTCCTCATACCTGCAAAGTCTGGAGACATGTCGACGTGGGTCACCATGTAACCTGAGAAACAGAATGCGTTGATGCCCATGCCAATGGTCAGGAGAACGATGTTCAGGAATCCGTTGCAGCCCGCAAAAGTCACGACAAACAGGCAGATGGCTGTTCCAAAGAAGGCTGCACACAAAGACGTTACAAAAAGACACATGGGGGAAATGAACCTCAACATTATAAACAGTCAAACTAACGCACTAAAAGATGTGAACAGCTTATCTGTTCCTGGAACATTGTCTGGCTGCTGCTGAATGGCGTATTGTGGCACAACTGCACAAATGAATGCACAATTCCAACTGGCCTGTACTTGTCTATCGTAGCCACCATAGTGTACGAACGCAGACATTATAATCTTAGGATATGAAAAATACTATAGCTAAAGTTGAAAAAAAAATTCACAGTTTCAACACAAGGCCAAAGCAATGAATGCGATTGCCCCACATCGGACTGTTCTACGAAGTAAGGCTAGGAGATTTAGGAACCATACGAAATGTAGTGAACATGGTTGATTTTGCTTGAATTGACAGTAATGCATTGACCACAGTATGTAAACAGTTGTTGTGAATACCCGACTGAATGACGTCTGACAGGAGGCGAAGTCCAAGTTCGGCGTCGAGAAACAAGTGACGGGTTTTCACGTCGAAGTACATTAACCTTAAAGTCTCCGGTGACTATGATCAGCAAATCCTGTAGGCCCGCCGCACAGAAGTTGTGCAGCACAAAGTTCAAGACGTCTGTCCGCAAGGTTTGTAGTGAAATGTACACTGTTGCGATGACGAAGCCGTGCTATGTTTCGCTGGCGCAAGAATCGGCAAAACTCATCTGGGGCCGCGAGTTGAGATCGGCCATCTAAAGCAATAGCGGCGGTGTGCATTTCAGCAGCAACCGAGTTCACAGGCACTGAACTTGATGCGAGCATTTCTTCCGTTTGCTTTAAGGTGAAAGTGGAGCCAGAGACATTTTGGAATGCCCCTTTCATCCAACTGTATGTGCTTAAGTGAACCAACCCCTCCATTGATCAAGCCATCGGACACGTCAATGTTTATGGAAAGCATCTATGGCTTGTCCGAACAAAGTACATGCTTTGTTCACGAATCTTTCTTTCAAGTCCACTGACAATAGCCAGTGGCAAATTCTGTATGTACATAGCTCACCGTTAATGTGATAGATGGCATGAGCAGCGTGGTATACTTGGTTAATGCAGCGCGCTGAAGAGCAAGGGGTCACTGGTTCGAATCTCCGGTGGGTGCCTTAGAATTTGTTCTTATGGTTTATTTTAGGGGCGAAGCTCCTTAGGGCGTGGGCTGTGCGTCCCCTGTAGCCTGTATGTAGCCACCTCTAGTTTAGTTCTTGCAGTATTCACTAGATGGCGGTACCGTCCCCTGTATGTAGCCACCTCTGATTAGTTCTTGCAGTGTTCACTAGATGGCGGTCAACTCCTGTATGTAGCCACCTCTCGTTTAGTTCTTGTAGTGTTTACTAGATGGTGGTACTTGTAGCTGATGATGAAAAGATGCAAGATGTTATAAACTAGAAAGCGGTACTTGTAGTTGATGAAAGACGCGAGATCTTATGAAATAGGAATGATGTCACATATGGCGCGTGTCATTGGTTGAAGGCAATCGTTCGATTTAGTGCGGCGACGTACGCTAGGGGGAGCGTTGTAATAAAATCCGTTCGCTGTTGGCGCGCGCTCGGAGTCGCTGGATGGATAAGGCTGCACAGCGGAGAGAGCGCAAGGCGGCAGCAGCAGCGCGCGCTCGCAGACAGAATCCCGATGTGCGAGCGCGCGAGGCAAGGGACATCGCAAGCCATCCATCGTCTAAGAACAAATAAAAGTTGATTTGTGTATAAACACACACAGCGTTTCTCACGTCTTTACATGATGATCGACTGGGCGAATTACACGGAAGATTCACAGTTTACGGGCGAATGAATGGGCGAAGCCCCCATCCCGGAGCTTCGCCCATTCATCATCATTCACCCCGTGAATATGCCGTAATTTTTTTCTTTGTGCCTCTTATAGATATATACATGCTTATGCATATCCGAGACATGATGACGACGGGAAAAAGTCAGCTGAAAGTGTCCATATAATTGCTATCGTAACGATACTAAAATTTGACTGAATGTACTAAACATTGTTTGGTAGCTCAATGTGCTTATTATTTCACACAGTGTAATTCTCTTACTTCATTTTTTTTTTCTAGGGATTGTCGTGAACAGGCAGACTTGTCTGCATAGCACTGGTGACAATAATCTGCACCACGAAATTGTCGCCATTACTATGCATTGCTTTTTAGCAATGCTGAGGAAGTTCAGATCCTGAATATTTTCGGAACAGAAATTAGAACCTCAACTGCAATTATAGATCAGTTCACTGTCAAGACTAGGCCTGAATAATCAACAGGTAAATGATTACTCTCTGGAAAAGTTCGTCAAGTGCTGTAGCTGAGAACGTTACATAAGTCTGACTAAATTGACTAAAAAGCATGACTGACCACAATTCTTGCCATATGAGCGTTAGCTATAGTGTCTGGAGCAAGTGCGAGTGTAAACTAACGCATCGTCGAAGCAGCACAAATATACATATACAGGGAAGGCACGCACACAAAGCACTGACTCTCAACTGAAAAATTCATTTTAGAAAAAATGTCCTGGAAATCGAAGTCGTACAATAAAGTGTGCAAAAAAAAGGGCTACCTAGTTCATAATGTCAACATCACTTCACAGAACACGTTCGATGCAGAAAAGCACTCTTTTCAGCGACAAAGATGCCTAACTGATGCAAGCGTGTCTCATTATTCTGATATGGAAAGCTTCAATCACCTCTTGAGTAAACTTGCATCTGCGTGCTGATGGGACCTTCGTATCTACAAACACAGGAGAATAACCACACATGCTGCAGCACAACAAGAGGTGGGAAGCACCTGATTTTGTTAGTGACTGATTATGCTGCTTTAAACATGCAACAATGACATCTGTTCGCCCTGGGCAACAGTTACCACAAAAAAGAGGGATCTGGAAGAGAACACCAAGTCTGATGAAGCCATTTGAACATGGCACTGAGCCTAGTTTCTTACCACAAGTTCAGAGGCTTCAACATGAGGGCTACGGGGACACCATGCTAGTATCTAGTGCAGTGAGAGATTATGGACGTGGGTAGAGAGTCAACATTGTTTTAAAATATGTGACAATAAGCAAAGATGCAAGAAAAAAAGTGCTCCCTTATGTACATTAACTGTCCCATGGCTTGAGTAATGTAGGCGATAGGTACGAAGTTGAGATGGTATTCTACACTTTGAATCAATTTTCTAGAATCAACCCTCTCATTAGAAAAAAAACTTGAGCAAGATAGAACTATGAGTCAAGGCTGCGGTACCAACTATGAAAACTCTACACATGTACCTTGTGGGTGCGATGTTGTCAACCTGACCTTTCTTATTTGTGAGAATTCGTATGTGGGAAAGCAAGCACATGTCTCGAGGAGACTGTGCATTTAAAGGAGCCCAATCAGTTGCCGAAAAAACTGGATGCTTCACATCTTGTGCTGCACTGTGGCACGTGCATGTGGTTGTTCTGCCGTGTTTCTAGATACAACGGTCCTGTTAACATGTATATTCAAGTTTACTCGAGAGGCCATTGAAGCTTTCCATGTCAAAATAATGGCAAACGCATGTTCAGTCAGGCACCACTGTCACTGCGAGACAGTTTGGTTTTTCGCTTGGCGCGTGATCCGTGAAGTGATGATTACATTGCAGACTAGATTACCTCTTTTTCTCTTGCACACGCCTACATTGTCTTGCGTCGTTTTCCGAGATGTTCTTGTGAAATAAATTTACAGCTGCGAGACAGTGCTTGTCCGGTGTGTTCATGACTTCCTTGTCCACACTTATTCATCCTGCTTTGACAAACGGGGTTTATTGGCACAAGTAGTACTTGTACAGCAGGTCTATTGATGCGGAAAGCGGGTGGCAGCAACGGACTCAGGAATCACAGCACTCGGGGCAAACACTCGCGCTTGGCTCCTCTCGCTAAAGGCGTGACCCACTGCAGCACATAATCTTCTTCCTCTCTGCAATACCAACTAACCCAACTTAAATTTCTGTCCTATAATAGACTAAAAACTTGAGTTTCACATTATACTGATGATTCTGTAATTTCTTTTTTCTTCTCAGAAACTTACCGAAAGATCATCCCTGATATTCGTTGTGAAGTAGATTCGCAATCACCGGACATGAAGTAAGGGCACAAAAGTTACATCAAGGTAGATGTAACCATAGTAACAGACTGTTAAGTGGAACTCAGGCTTAGGCCGCAAACTATAGGGGAATGCATACTTCGAGGTTGCTTGCCAATGACACACTTACAAACAGAATTGAAGAACTTTCTAATGATGCTGGTCGTGAATAGATCTTTTCGGCGCACATGGTCGGCCAGGTATCCGGCTCCCCAGCTAGAGAACGTCCCAAGCAGGTAGGGCAGTGCCGAGAGGTACCCATTCTGAAACAAAACACACCATCCCTTAGCGTTGTAGCTTTTCGGAACTCACTTCAAGCATTAAGCGATATTCACACAGGGGATAAATTCTCTGGGGAGAGGCGAGGAATGCGGATCATGCAACAACGCCATCACGAATTAGCGAGTAGGCTCGACCTCCCTGCACATCCTTGGAAGAAACTGGAACCTTTTAACAGACAGCACAAACTACCCCCCGCGATGGAGGATATCCCCACTATATCGGCCACATTTGCTTCAGCATAGAGCGGCAAGGCGCTGGTGGTTTCATCGTCAGCAACTGGTGAAACAGGCAATACAAGCCACCAGAGTTGTCTGGTAACACTAAATTCCCCCTCCATTTGCCTTGTCCATGCGAGCGTAGTGAGCTTGATGGGCTCTATAACTTCAACACAATCTTTCTAATGCAAGCACAACTGCCCCCATCCTGAGATAGGCACAGGCACGCATGGGTCCTGTAGGGCACTACACCATATAGGGCGAACTACGCACCGCAGGGCAAAGTACCGTACATGTTATAGACAAGCGCATGCATCGCGACGAGAGGAAGCCGAGTGTGCTCTTCACATCATTTTACTGGTAATGCAGAGAACACACTGAAATTCCCCGAAATGGGTGTTCCGCCAGAGGTAAATCGTGTATCTAAAGAGCTCATTCGAAGGCATATATCATTAACAAAGGTGAAAAGTTAGGGCACGGTACCTGATGAACCAATTTAGTTTGTGGATACAAAATACATACAGTGAAATGCGCTAACGAAAGCTGGAAGGAATGCCGAAGATTCAGTTACCATACATATATTTCTACCCTTCCCCTTTACAATATACAAGTGCACCCTGAAAATCCTATAAATAAATAAACAAATAAATAAATAAAGTAGGGCTGTGCAGATAGCAAAATTTTTGGTGAGAAGCAAATTCAAAAATTAAAGTGTGAGTGCAAATTGAACAAAATATTTGTTGAACATTTCGAAAATTTTTAGAATACTTCAAAGTGAGATTTGAGAAATAGTTAGAGAGGATTCCTAAGCATATCCCTTTGAGATAGGAACATGAATGTTTCTTTTGTCAAAACAAAACTGTAATTATGTAGTAGTACATGATTTGGTGCAACCAAAGTGTAGCTGACAACACTTTACCAATGAGAGGCAAAGAAGCCATTCCCTCAGTCTCTCCTCCTCCTATTTCCACTTTTGCAGATGCCCAACTGATGTATCGAACAAGGATGTGCTCCATTCGGGCCCCGAGTTCCAAATCTGCCTCATAAACTTTTATTTATGAGAACACGTTAAATTTTGGGTGCTAGAAATCTGTGGCATCCGATTTTTCGAACCTACAGCCCAAATTTCATGTCTAAAACGGCATAAATTAAGCCCCCCCCCACCCCCCACTCTCTCTCTGCCACATCTAATATCTCCATCCAGCGTTTTCTTGAGTCAATACACTTGAGACCGTAGCAGCTCCGCTGCAGCGCAACGAAGTTATAGGGTGAAGCATATTGAAAATCTGAAGGGGCCAGGGTCACGGTCAGTCAGAGGCTGACTGATCAGTTTTTGGGAAGTTCGAGTAGTTCAATTAGTAAAATTCTGAATCAAGTCAAATAGCAAACACTATAAAAAAATATTCCAAATGTCGAATATTCGCACGCCCCTAAAATCTAGTGACGTGGCCGGGGTCCCTCCCAATTTCATTCTGGCTGTGAATAATGTGGATTGCAGTGCATTTCACACCCCTAGTTAAAAAAAAAAAAAATCAATCACATTATGTGAACCTGCGTAAGTACGGACCACAGCTCACCGAGATTGCTAAAAAGATCTCAGACTTTCACATGAGTACATACTGTAACTAATTTTCTCCCTTACCTGCCCACACTGTATTTCAAGTTTCTGCATTCTGAAAATTTCTGTGAATAGCTGTGTGAAATATCATATCGAACTTCAGTGAAATATTGATGGAAAACAGTGTGCTTCTTAATAACAACACCATGTATAGCTGATCGATTTATCGAGCTTGTGCAAGGTCTAAGGTTGCATACACACCTTTCTGATGTCAAAGTGCAGGATGTTCTTGAGATAACTGGGCATCTCTGTGAGAAGCGTGTAGAAGCCCCAGTTTTGGCCAAAGTGAGTCAGCATCAGAGCCCAGAAAGGCACTGAAGTCAGCACTGCCCGCCACGGAATGGGCAACTTCTGAAAGTTACCAGAACGAGTCACCATGTGAGTGAAAAGTATTACTAGCACTTTAAAAACAGCTACACTTCATTCCTTTCTTCTGAGCGTATTAAACGAAATTCCAAAAAATAAAAATGTCTTTCATATATCGAAACATATAATGATAAATTTTAAAAGCAGTCAGTGACATCATTAAGAGTACCACATCAGTTTTGAATGAAGTTAACGAAATAGGGCCACATCAAGCCGCATCATTGAAGCTAATAATGTGGCATCAGCAAGCAAGTGATTATTAAGAAATAAAAAACACACATAAAAACACATCTATTCGCAAAGGGACCCATCAGTAGCATGCGAAGCAGCTTATGAGTTAACTTGTAGTTTCGTAAAGAGTTGCCGTTATCGGCGGTGGCAAACTCTCGCTGTAGCACGGCAGTGGCATTGGCGCAGCACTTCTCGCTCTTGATGCTGGCAATCTTGGTCGAATTGTTATTGAACCACAAGCAGTCACAAACCTTGCAGCTGCACCTCAAGCTCTGGTCCGGGAACTCGCGCTTGAACTGCGTGTCCATGACATCCATGCCGGGTGGCAGCATTTGCTTCAAGCGTTTTGCTGCCTTTGCCGCCAACTCTCAATGCCACGCTGCTTCGGGATTCGCTGCTCGGCGTTTACATTTCGCCATGGTCCTTCAATACTTTTTTCTGGTCATGAAACTCCCGCGAAAGTTTCATATAGGGACACAAGTGGCCACCAGAGGCGCCACCGTAAACAGGAGGGCATCGATCGGCCGCGCTTGGCAGGGCTGTAGCGCGTTCGCGGAAGCGTTTCCCATCAAATACACTTCTTCAGATATTTTCCTTCTCCGTGTTATCGCTAACAAATCATAGCAGCTATTAGTATTGTCAAAGTGGTCCATGATGCGCGTTGTCAAATTGCCTAAGTCTTTGACTGCTGGCAATGTTTTAACTGAGTTCGTCTGTCAAGTGACGCGCATTCGTAGCGTTCCTAAATTTCTCGATTCCTGCATAGCCGCTTTTGGGGCTTAAACCGAACACTGTGACTGGTTCTAGATGACTGAAAGGTTAACATATTTTGCGCTAGAGATTGCGGAGCAGCCGTGCTCTGGCTGCACGTAACGTTCATTTTCGGAATAACTATCACTTTATTCCATATGGCATCACGAAGCAGCCAATAGAAGTTCGCGTGCCAATAAACAAATCTGTGTATCAGGGTGACTTGACATTAATAGCCTTGAAGTACCTCTTGAGGGATATCGTTAGTGAAACATAGCTGAAAAATTAAAAGCTCAGAATGAGACACCACAAGACAGAGAGGGATGCTCAAGTTGTGCTCTTTTCTTTTTTTTCTTTGATGTCATAATTAGCGCCCCTGATTTTAAAGATTAAAAAATGAGATGAAACTGTTGTGAGCTGCTAGATATAGGCACTACGTGCTATTTCGAAGCGAGAGCTTTTGTTTTTACGCATGCAGATTTGATAACGCAGCCGAGTTTTGATATACGCGGCTTTTTTTTTATCCATTCCCATGTACTCTCCCAATGACCACGACTTCTAAGTCCGCGTTCTAATTAGCCACCCTGTTCCTTCTACGCGCACATAGAAATCAACCAGGATCTTCCTTCAACCCAGTTATTCAGTTTAAACGAATCAGTTGTACATGAAACTGCATTGCTCTTTTTGAATATTTCTAGAGATTTTCTTTATGCACTTAGATATCTCTTTCAATCCAACTTGAGCTTTTTATGTGCGAGATATTTCTGCCTAACGAAAGCAAATCTGTGTGCCACTTACCTAGCAGGGGGTAACATTTTGAATTTGGCAACTACGCTACGCGGCAATCGTCGAGAATTCGAAACTGCCATGAGCACAGGCACATAGTTTATTCAAATCTGCGTTTCAAAACTGTGGATGAAAGTTGGGAGACGGAGTGGATGACACAACAAAAATCATTGAAAAAATTTATGTCCCTGGTTTCCTCCCTCCTTTGGCCGGGCAGGATAAACGACGTCCGCCAGCACGAAACAGTTTGTTCTGCTCACGCGTAAAAAAATGCAGACGGCACTTAATAAAAAAGTGCACAACTTCTGCCGTAGTGCTCACGAAATGTGAGCCACAGCCAACACTGGCCGAAGAAGTGCGGTCGTCCAGCAGGATGTTCTCAACAATGTTCATGTAAACACTGGCACAGGCTATTTTGTCCACCGTGCACATTTCCACATGTTCTTCCACAATTTGCAAGAGCCGCAGTAATTTCTCCGATGGCACTTGCAAAAATCCTCTTGTCTTGATTTGAGTCAATGCAGTTGGCTCTCGGGAGTTGCTTCTGAGTGTTTGGAGGCAGTCCTTGCAGCTTATTTTAGCAAACTTTTTTGCTACATACCCACCAAGGTAATCCAAAATACAGTCCCTCGTTGACTCGGGATGAATCATGTCTTGCATGCATTCAGCAGGCTCCAGCAGTATATCGTCAAAAAGAACTGCCAAGGTATCAATCTGAAACATATTTTGCGTTATCACAATGGCCAGAGTGAGAAATTTGTAAAGTAAAATATAAAAATGCAGAATAAAACTTCTAGGCGCTTAAGCAAAAAAAAAAAAAAAAAAAAAAAAAATTTTTTTTTTTTTTTTTTTTTTTGCTTAAGCAAGTGATCTTATCTTCTTTCTAATATATATATGTGTGTCGTAGTAGTAATAAATCAGTTGAAAGTCTGCGCTCGTCCTCGTCTCTTATGTTAGTTGTCTGAAGTTTTACGCGCCTAGAAGTTTTATATGGATTACCAACTAGCCCAATCCCACACTTTACTTAAGCAGAATAAAAGTCTGTTCTATATCATACGACCAGACGTGCATGTCATTAGCATCAAAAAGCTAGACGACATTCAGCACGTTTACGATGCACAAACACCCTACAAGCAGCATTGGTGGGTGCTATTCAAATGTTTACCTGATTAACAGTAGGCTCTTTATGTTGAAAGAGATCCTGCATTTTCAAGAGGAGACGCGGACCATCCCCTTCAACCGAGGCTCTCTGTGGAGGACGGATCAAGTTGTTCACCGAGAGCAACCGGTAAATGAACAAAAATTGCTGAACAGTTGGCTGTCCCCCTGCTCCAGCGACATGTCTTGCGATGCCAAAAAATCTCTGAAAAATATAAAAGTGTGAAGAAAACGTCTTCAACGAGCAAAAACGTTTAAATGTACCTCGAGGTGGTCTTGTCCAAAGTTGCCAACTAAAACATAGCGAAAGCCACAATTCAGCAGCTTTTCAACAAGCGTCACTGTGCTGTGCAAAGTCATTCTCAAAGCATTGCATGTTGGCTTGCTGAGAAAGAAGAGTTGCTTTTGCTTTGGTAAACTCTGGTTGTAAGTGTGCCACCTGTCAAGCCATTCGATGTTCTCCTTCAGCGTCTGAAAAACAATCTGATTTAAGTGGAACTTCAAAGGATGTGACAGTAGGTTTGAAATATTAGGGCTTACAGAAATGTGTTCCGCTTCATTGTACTGCACATCTTGTGGCCTTTTAGAATTGAAGCAGTCGAATAGACTATTCATTCGCCTCGCAAAATCCGAAGTTGCTTTGGAGCCACGAAGTTTCACACATTCTTCTCTACTGCGATAGAAGTCCATTGCTGAAGCAGTGCTTTCACTGAAGAGCTGAAATGTTTTAGAGAAGTTATATGGCAGAGTGTTGTATTCTGATGAAGCAACACCACTTTTTGTTACACATACTGATTAATGACTCATGCTAGAGCAGCTGTTATGTCTTACCTGGACAGCAAGTCTCACACTCAGTTTTTGGAAAGCGTTGGGGCTGATGTGAGCTTTCGTAAGCTTTGGCACAGCCCGAAGTCCAGCTTGCTGCTCCTCGTAGTCCAGCAGAGCTTCAAAGTGGGAATGCTGTACTTCTTTGTCACCAGGCAACTGTTACATTTATAAAAAGGCTGTGAGACAAAGTTAGCCAGAGCACTGTGATGACTTATCTTAAACTGTTTTACGCACCAGGAACTTTCCGGCCTTCAAAAGGTTATTCCTGATGCACTTGAAGATGTGCGGCGGGTCAATTATAGCCTGAATGACTTTGGAGGAGTCACATGGATGCTCAAACGATGTTGATACTCTTGTGACATCACCACTGACACCTAAAAGAAAGGCATTTCTATTATTAAAATCACTTACTAAATACCTTGAAAATAAATAATGACTGCAAATATTTACCCAAGGAGTTCAGTGCTGATCGGTTCGAAGTTGAGTTATCGCAAGTGACTGCCTCCACAATGACGCCGGCATTCGATAGGAGTACAATGCACTGCAGGATCAGTTTGGCAACAGTGGATCCTGGTGCAGCCCCGGACGTGCAAAACGCTCCGACAGTCTGCGACCAGCCACCAAGGAATGGTCGGAAAAGGAACACCAACACGTGGTCCCCATCTTTCACTTGGTCAGTCGGCTTCGTGTGCTCTGCTAAGTCCACCTTTCCAAGCAGTGCCATATCCGATTCCCTGACGTGAAGGCTCTTTCTCACGCTCATCTCATCAAACATGAGGACACCTAAAGAAAAAAAAATATTTCAGCTCTTTACCTAGAGTCCAGAAAAATCAAATGCAAAAGAAAAAAAAAGATAAAAACCTCGCCGTTCTCTCTTTGGAATCTTTTCCACTTTGTCTTTGAGGATGTCAAATAAATTTTCATCAAATCCGAAGCCGGCCTTCAGATTTTTCAGATAGGAGTAGAGTGTGCGAGGGTGTGGTAGAGGCAGAAAATTATTCTCGTGAAGAAATGTATAAACTGCTGTGGATTTGATTTTCAGCAGTAAACAATCGTAAAGCCATTCCTTTTTATACCTGCAATAAATAAAATGCAATTTTTGTGGTCACGATTCTGCTACAGCTCAAGCAAACAGCACCATCAAAGTAAAACAAAATATTGCGTTTTGTCCCACGGCTTCACTTAGTAGTTTCTGTCAATATCCAGAAAGCAAACGAATGCGCACCGAACATCGCACTTCACATAAAATTGCACACACACACAAACTTTACAAACCGGATCTTACCGTGCTGCTTTCGCAGACTTCATATTTGCTTTCATGATGCACTGGTCTATAATGAGCTTCTCGCGGTCTGAAAGCTTGTGAATATCTGCATACACTCCATTCTTTCTATTCGCGTGCGCCTCCGCTTTTGTGAGTTTCCGCTGACATGACTGAAGCTGTTGCTTCACGCTGCGAAGTTGGGCCTTCACTCTCTGTAGCTCCGACGCTGAACAAACGGTGACCTCTGTTTGACACTCTGCATCAGCGTAGCCATTGCGATTCTCAGTTCTCACAACATCTGCAAAGAGTGAGAAAGGGCAATATTTATAAGGGAAGGAACCAATTTGGTTAGCGTAGTGAGCGAATTTTGTTAGCGTGGTGAGCGGGTAGGATACTTGCAAACTTTGTGCCAGACTTACCTTCGATTTCTTTGTCGGCTGCACTGGAGACGTCTGCATTCGCGACTGTCGCATCACAATCCGGAGAAAGCTCTCGCGGCCTTTTTAGAGGTGGGCCCTTCGTTGCACGCGAACGCTGCTTTGGTTTCGAGAGGTAGGAAGGCAAACCTTCAAAAATCCTTGGTACGGCGTCTTCCACCAGTCTCGGTCGTTCTCGGGGCAGCGAAACGATGTCTCCGTTCACAGTGCACACGTCCGCACGTACAATGTCACTGGCGTCGAAATGTTTTTCACACACGCGAGCGTACTTTGATTCGAACGAAAATCCGGCAGTCTCCTGTCGCGGGATCGCACGTTTCCACCTGACGCGTTGTTCTGCGTTGGCTGGTAAACAGAACAGGGAAACTTTTTCGACGGTGCCCTTGTATCCAGAATGACAGCCCGGCACGCAGCAGGTGTTGGGCATCGCTGTCAACACGATGCGACCGCGAAAAGCTAAAAAGGGGGGCGATCAGCACGACCACCACAACTCCGCGCCAACAGTCCGCTAATGGCGGCCAACAGAGCAGCCGGCCGGGCCGGCTTCCTCGTCCCCCGTCTAGCTACGCCAGCGCCGCGGCGCGGAAAGTGCGGGCGGTATATGAAGCTCTCCCATTGAGTGACGCGGGAGTTTCATGACCAGAAAAATATTGAAGGACCATGATTTCGCCTTGGCTTCGCATTGGTGAGGCAATATGATGTTTGCTTGCCGGCGTTGTCCTTGCGCTTCGACTGTGTACGCCCTCGTCGCTTCAGTGGATTCTTGCAGGCAAAATTTAGAGCGCGCTTCTGCTTCTCCCACTTCGAATTCGGGGTCGACTCCCTGCCGCTGCTTTATAGTGGCAGCAGCTGGAGCCCTCTTCTTCGCAGCAGCAACAGCAGCATTGCTGCCAGTGGCACTCATCGTGGCGTTGACGTTGGCTTTGTCGGGAGGAGAATAAGCATAGCGCGTGCGGGTCATTTTTATTTTGTGGAGCTGCCGTGGCGCCTGTAGCAGTCTCCTCCGGAAGTCTGGGCCAGCGGTTGCGCATGCACAGTGTGGGGGTTGTTGTGACCGGCGCCAGAGCGGAAGAGGGAGCGGCGCTCCTTTAATCTTCAAACAAGTAACCGAACGACCGGCTGCCTACTGTTAGGACCGGCGCCAGGTCTGACAATGGATCGGCGTTCCTTTTGATGTTCCTTTTTAGTCGCCAAACGGGCTGGCGGCCTGTGTCCGCCATGTATTGTTCCCCCCTGGCCGGAGGGTGCGGCGTCTTGCCGCCACGACACCGTGAGCAGTTCGGGAGACCACAAGTGCCGCTTCTTCTTTGGAAGATGACGGCGGCGGCGGCGGCCGGAAATCGTCCCGCTAATTGAACGAGTCGTCGGCGACCATTTGAAGCTTGTTTACGGCGGCCCTTTCGATGGATGCAGTCATCAACTTCAGACCCCTCGCCCAGCGACACCCCTTGACGAGGAGGAGCCACGTTCGTGCCACATGGCCGTGCAGTGACCACGCTTCAATTTTGAACGTTCACGTGGACCGTGCGTGCTCGTCACCCTCGCGGGTAATGTGTGATCCGTGGTTGGACGGTGCCCTCTGTACGCGGTCCCCGATCTAGGGATCTGGGGAGGACAGACCCTTTATAATGAGTCCCCACGGCTCATTCGTGTGTGCTTTTTTTCGAGAGCAGAACCGAGCAGAACCATGTAGAACCAAGCACCATGTAGCGCTATGTTAGGAGACATGTAGAGGCCTGCCACGTTTGAGAGCTCACCGTGTAGGGAGTTCGCAATGTACATATTGTAAATAAACCCTCTTCAAGTCTCTCTTCCTCCTGCCTCGACAACTTCATCCCGGACCTCCGGTGTCTGGAAACCCCGGTCGCAACAACTGGTTGGCAGCGGTGGGATACGAGTCTGCGACGGAGAGCGACATGTACCGGAGGCCAGCCGAAAGCCCTGGAACTCGGCGGGATCGAAGCAGCGTACCACCACCGCACGTAATGGGGTGAGTGCCTGGCTTTGTGCTTGAGATATATCGAGTCTTTTAGCCTAAATTCGTTAAAAGATAGATATAACCAACAACGGCCTGGCCACTGTGGTTGTTATCTCAGCACAAGGCAGCACTGGATGATTATCTGAGCAAGTACGCTAAAGCAGGAAAGCTTAGATGATTCAATAGGAACAAGGGGTAATGTTTCAAAATTTCTAAGGGTACGTTGCGGGTTAAATTTTAGGATGTTGTAAAAAGCAGGAGTGAAAAATTAACAAGAAAAAGTAGAGAGGGATGTTGGCCACGTAGTGCTACTTGGGTGCTTGAGCTTGTGGTCTCCGCTGTGAGATTTGCCAGGCTTCAATTTCTCTAGACCCAGAATTGAAGCGCTGGTGGGTTTGTGTTTTGTCACAGCTGAGCCAAAGCAAAGTAGTCGCCATGGATCTTACGAGATTGACGAGAGAGAACCTGCTGAACCTGTGTTGGGATCTGGAGCTAGATTTTAATGATGATATGCCTGCTTCTAAACTCCGCGAAGTGATTCTCGAAAGCAATAGTGACAATGAGGAAATCGAGCACTTCGGGAATATGTACTTATTGGACCAGGAGGAGGAAGTACAAAGGGCGCAAAGAAAGGAAAGATGGCGCCAGGAGGAATTGGAAGCTGAGCGCAGGCATGAAGAACATATAAAAAGGATGCAGGAATTAGATGAAGAGATAGAAAGGCTTAATTGTGAATTGGTGGCATTGCAGCAGAGTGGTCAATCCATAGATGTAGCGCACGAACGGTGCGATGTAGCGGCGGTGCCGTTTAAGACCGAAGCGAAGGCTACAGGTCAGACATCTGTAGATGAAGTGCACGAACGGTGCGACGTAGCGGCGGTGCCGATTAAGGCCGAAGAGAGGGCTACAGGTCAGAAATTTGCAGATGTACCGCACGAACGGTGCGTTTCAGCAGCGGTGCCGTTTAGGGCCGAAGAGAGTGCTGCGGGTCTGATATCTGTAGATATAGCGGCGGTGCCGTTTGAGGCCAAAGAGAAGGCTAGTGCCTGTAAGGGAATGGAACAGGTTTTAACCCATTCTGAGGGAAAAGAGCTCGCGGTCACAGCAGGGTGTGAGGGTTCCGTGGTGGGGGAAACGAAGTTAAGATTAACAGAGTGTTCCATCGAACCTTGCAGCCCTGTAGACCATGTTGATGAGCGTCAGAGGCGGACGAAAGGCTCCAGGTTTGGCACCAAGGAATGTGCCAAACGGAGAAAGCGTCCGAAAAACAGAAGCGCGGCAAGGCTCGCGATCAGCGCGGCGCGTTTGACGAGGACCTTCAAACGGCGTGGCGGATTTGCGAGAAAAGGCCCGTTGTCTTCTCTGACTGGCTTAAATCGCAGGCGTCTGAGCGGCCGGAGAGTAAGGAACAGAAGTGCGCAATCTACGCGGCCGCGGTCTTACGATGAACTGATAGGCAATCATCAGGACTGGGCGCGCGAGATGGCGGAGGAGCATATCGGTGATGAAGAACGTCAGAGTAGGACGAAAGGCTCCCAGGTCCGCACAAAGAAGCGTGCACAGGGGAGAAAGCGTCCGAAGGGCAACAATAAGGCAAAGCTCGAGATGAGCACAACGCGTTTGAGTAAGGGTTTCAAACGGCGTGGTAAAATCGCGAGAAAAGTGCCGTTGTCATCTCTGACGGGTCTGTATCGTGTGCGTCCGAACCGCCGGAAAAGAAAAGCGCATCGTACGCGGCAGTGTTTGAAGGATAGATTGCTAGGCAATTATCCAGACAGTCCGCGCGAAAAATCAGATGAGCATGTGGGTGCTGGTGAGCATCAGAGATGGGCGAAAGGCTCCGTAGACGGCACCAAGAGACGTGCAAAACGGAGAAAGCGCCGTAAAAACAGGCAGGAAAAAATCGCGACGCGTTTGAGGAATGTATTCAAATGGCGGAGCGAAATTTCAAGAAAGTTGCCGTATCGCAAGCGTCCAAGCGGCCAGAGAACAAAGAAAAGAGAAGCGCATGGTGTGCGTAAGTGGTCGAAGGGCAAGAGACCCTTCCGTTGTTCTCGCGGTGCATTGGACGGGGTGCGGGGCAAAAGAGTCGGTGGTTTTCGAGGGGCAGGAAGCGACAGCAAGTCGGCTTCGAGGAACGTCGCGGGGTTCGGTAGCAGGGCGATTGACGCGTGTTGTAGACCCCGTTTCTCGAGAAAATCGTTCCGGGCGCGACCACCGCGAGTTCGACTCAGAGTTGTTGCGAACAGCTGTTAGCCTCTCGGAAAACGTCGACTCGGGACTGTTGAAAGGAACATTTTGTTTGTTTTTGTGATTTTGTAAATAACTCGTTTGTACTTTGTTTTCGTTAGCGCTCTATCATTTTGGTAGCCTATATACGTTGTATAGATCTATTGGAAGGATAGTGACACGCATTAGAGCGTACAGAATTAGGCGTTTGTCATCGGCACCGGAGTTGGTTTGTATGCGTCCGAGCCGCCGGACAAAACGAAAAAAAAAAAAAAAGCACGTTGGGTAGAAAGGCAGACCCTTTCGTCGCTCTATCGACGGCATGTTTGATGGACTGCGGGAGTGCGAGGTACTCAGCGAGAGTAAGAACGCAGGTTGTCAGCGCAGAGCTTTGCGGGGGTCGGAGGCGAAGCGAATGGGTTTTGCCATTGTTCCATTTCCCGTTCGCCTAGAAAGACCCACAGGACGCGACACCGCGCGTTAGTCCCAAAAAGGAGTAGACATCCGTGAGCTTTTGACGATGGTCATTAGTGGATTTATTTTGTTTTGAAATTTGCTTTTGACTGTTTAAGTTGTTTTGGATTTTAATGTGTTTTTTAAGAATCTCGTCTACCAAATAGTGTTTAGGTAACACAATTTTGGTTTTGTTCATTTCTTGGGCGTTGTACGTTTAGCTAAGGTAAGCGTTGTGCGATTGCATAAACGACACGCATAGGAGCCTGCGTCATGGTAGATACGTGTAAATGAGCAGGAGCAACGTTATGAACTAATTATGACTGAGCGTAGAGACGCAAAGTTATTGCTTGCGAGATTTTTCAGGATTCATGCGAAACTTTTTTGTTGTTCATTTAATGTTTTGTTCGCATGTGTCCGGTGTGTAAGAAAAGCTAGCTCGTGAGTTTATATGTATGCTTTGTGAAAGTGGCAACAGCAAGGGAACGGTTAGGTGGTATCTCATCCAGGCAGGAGCACTGTGATGTGCGTTTGCGGATATATAATAAAGATGTTCCTAATGCAGGTGCAGCACGGCAGTTATGCTTTCGTCTTCTCAAAAGGAATTGACGACTGGCTTTGGCGGCACTAAATTTCGGGAACTAAAAGATAGCGTGAAGTAAAATGCTTTATTTTATGAGTATGATACCTGGTGGGTTACGGCGGATTGCTCACGCAAGCACTCGGGTATGCCACGGTGAGCGCATCACTTGACAGTTAGTTTTCTTGAAAGCAGTTTGATGGGAAGATTATTATCGGATCGGGATTAGGAGTTTTGGTGAAACCTCAGAGAAACGTCCCGATTGCTGCTTTGTGTTTGGTAATACCGCTTAAGTAAGGTTGCTTTTGGATAATTTGTCGGACTCGACGTGTCTCAGTGCGGGCAGGGTGCTCTCCCGTGCCTGTGGTGGTGTGTATGAATGCTTTTCCCAGAGGGGAGCCACAAGGAGCGAGAGGGAAAGAGTCCTTGGCTGAGCGTCATCAGCAGTGGCCTGGAAGACAGCACTACACAGCGACACTTCGGGCAACCTGTGCAGCTGGTCACCCTCAGGTCGCTTCTCCCGCCGGCGGACGAGCTGTTGTGACCGGCGCCAGAGCGGAAGAGGGAGCGGCGCTCCTTTAATCTTCAAACAAGTAACCGAACGACCGGCTGCCTACTGTTAGGACCGGCGCCAGGTCTGACAATGGATCGGCGTTCCTTTTGATGTTCCTTTTTAGTCGCCAAACGGGCTGGCGGCCTGTGTCCGCCATGTATTGTTCCCCCCTGGCCGGAGGGTGCGGCGTCTTGCCGCCACGACACCGTGAGCAGTTCGGGAGACCACAAGTGCCGCTTCTTCTTTGGAAGATGACGGCGGCGGCGGCGGCCGGAAATCGTCCCGCTAATTGAACGAGTCGTCGGCGACCATTTGAAGCTTGTTTACGGCGGCCCTTTCGATGGATGCAGTCATCAACTTCAGACCCCTCGCCCAGCGACACCCCTTGACGAGGAGGAGCCACGTTCGTGCCACATGGCCGTGCAGTGACCACGCTTCAATTTTGAACGTTCACGTGGACCGTGCGTGCTCGTCACCCTCGCGGGTAATGTGTGATCCGTGGTTGGACGGTGCCCTCTGTACGCGGTCCCCGATCTAGGGATCTGGGGAGGACAGACCCTTTATAATGAGCCCCCACGGCTCATTCGTGTGTGCTTTTTTTCGAGAGCAGAACCGAGCAGAACCATGTAGAACCAAGCACCATGTAGCGCTATGTTAGGAGACATGTAGAGGCCTGCCACGTTTGAGAGCTCACCGTGTAGGGAGTTCGCAATGTACATATTGTAAATAAACCCTCTTCAAGTCTCTCTTCCTCCTGCCTCGACAACTTCATCCCGGACCTCCGGTGTCTGGAAACCCCGGTCGCAACAGGGTATGGACGACACAGGGAGAAAGCAGGCTTGACCATAAGCTGCTTCGTATCTATAACAACTTTTGCTCTTGAAGTGGGCTGTACAGATATATGCTTATGGGCATCACACGCTGCTGTGACCATCAAAACGATGTCAATCAGCGAGCCCTAGATTTATATCTTTGCTATCTGGCTCAAAGCCAGGCTAGCAATGAAAAATATAAGCATAAGTGACTGCCAGCGTTACAAAGAACACATTATGGTCATAATCACGGACATTGGTCACCATGAGTTGCGCCTTGGTTGCCAGTCTGAACTGGTCAGGTGCTGGTGTAAATGCTACTGAACAGTACATCAATCAGTCTCATGGTTGAATCGCAAATGGAACTTCCTGCGATCATACCTCCCGTGTCTGTTCTTCACCCTGGTTGGTTTCAATGTAGATGCGCTCTTCGTCGCTGATGCGGGGGTGCTCTTGTGGGCTGTTGTACGCAAGGAGGGCCCAGAACACAAACCACACCACACCAATCAGGCCTGAAACATAAAGAATGAGTCGCACATTCAGGACAAGAGGCAAGATCACAACGCTTGCTAAAGAACACTACCTCAACACTTCCACAGTGCTCTACAGGTGTTTTATGTGTGCGGGCATGTCACCTGTCATCCAAATGCACATATTACATTCATATTTTACACAAATTTATACAGTGACAGTCTGCTTTTAGGCCTCTCTGCAGCCATGTTAAAACCACACTACGTACATCACAGTCAAATTGTACGATGTGTTTAGTGCTCCCTGGCCACAATTGGCCCTTGTGCCAAAAATCTCTAATGATCAATCAATCATTCCACGTACGGTTACTGGAGATAATTTTCCGAGTTTTATTTCATACTCTATTTTTACAGAAAAACAACTGTCTGGGAAACAATTGAAATGTTCACCATCGTCTAATTTACAGCGCACTTCTCAAAGTAAAAGATGAAGCAATACCACGTACAAGCCTAAATACTGAAAGCCACTATTGATTTGTTTGGCATTTTACATTCTTTTTTACTTATGTGTATGATGGTTATGTTTCTGCTTTAAAATGCTTTACCAATAAATTTTATCATTTTCAATGAAGACAAAGTAAAGTGTTGTATTGCTGTACACAGCAGTCGAAAGCCAACTATTCCACTGGTATTTTTCGGTACCATGAAACCAAATTTTCTTAACTTTGTTTACTTTTGAGTGCCCCTTTAAAAAACGCTCATCTTGATGCGAGTGCCCAATGATCACGAATGTGAACCTCTGATCATGCATCCTGTTCAAAAAGTGGTTCAATGATGTTGGAAGTTTAATCAAAAAAGTATTTTTCTACTATATTTGCCTGAATGTAGTATCTTACCATTATTTTCATGCTATAAGCGTAAAGTATAATGTGCATTCTGATGTAATAATGAGAATGCTTAAATGTGTTGAGCTAGCTGTTAGGATCCTACGAGTTGGACATCAGCAACATCACAACTGGGAAAAAGTATGTATTAAAGGGAGGCAGTGCACTGTATTGTACGTTGAGACGCTCGTATCCCTTTGTGCCTCTTTCCCTGTGCTATCAGTCTTGTCATGTTTCCACTCCTACACAAAGTGCACTCACTTAGCCAGCTCCTTCTCGCATTACAATTGAATCAACAGCTTTTGAAAGTGCGAGTGCACTGTATCGGACATTGGAACTTTATCGCGACACCCAAAGCAACTTCCTACACAGCGATGCTGTGATAACCTTGATAAGGAGGGGCTACCAGCTTGTGTAGCAAGTCCGGTACGTATTATCACATACATGGACAAATAAACTGACACGACTACTGTTGCCCCTAGATTCCTAAATTTTTATATCGCAAATTCCTTTGATGCATTCCTTAGTATTTCTTCTGATACGTGCATGCTCATCTGTAAAACCGCTATCACAAATTGATGATAACAAATCCCCTGCAAACAGAGAATATACAAGGTCTCTTAAAAAAGTATCCAACCTCTGGTGGACAAAAAAAACTGGCATAATAGGAGCGTTGGAAATCTAATCTTCCTCAAAGTAGTCGCCTTGCGAGACTCCATGCACTTCTCCCATTGTTGGGAGCATTCTGAGAAGGCCTCTTTCGAAATAGACTTTAGCTCAGCTGTAATTGCAGCCATAATGTCCTCTCTTGTCTGAAATCGCTTTCCTTTCAATTTGTTCTTGAGTTTCGGAAATGGCGAGAAGTCTCAGGGGGCCATGTCAGGAGAGTAAGGAGCCTGTGAAACTACAGGTGTCCGACTGTACGCCAAAAAAGTCTGAACCAAGTGTGAGGAATATGCAGGAGCGTTGTGATGAATGTGCCAGTTTTTCTGTTGGCCACAACTTGGGTCTCTTGCGCCGCACTGCATCATGTAGGCAACGGAGGCCATTGCTGTAGTACTCTTTGGTGATTGTTTGACCCTGTGGTGCGTACTCGTGGTGTACCACACCGTGGGAGTCAAAAAAAGCACTCAGCATCAATTTGATGTTGATGCCCACTTGACGGGCCTTCTTTTGTCTTTGTGATGTAGAATGCTTCCACTGTGATGACTGGGAATCGGTTTCTGGGTTGTACCCGTACACCCAAGACTCATCACCAGTGATAATGGTGTTCATAAAGTTAGGGTCACAGCTTGTGAAATTCAGCATGTCCTGTGAGACTTCAACACAAAGTTGCTTTTCCTCCATCGTCAGCTGTTACGGCATGAATTTTGCCACAACTATCTTCATGACCAGATCTTTGGTCATAATGAAATGTGCAGAGAAAGTGCTGATGCCCACCTCTTCCACAATTTCCCAGATGGTCACACTATCGTCTCGCATTACCACGGCATTCACTTCGGCAATGATATGGTCATTTCGGTATGTTGATGGCTGACCGGAGCATGGCTCATTCTCCACCGACATGCGGCTGTCTTTAAACCGGGTGTACCGCTCCTTAATCTGCGTGCAGTTCTTAGCATCATCACCGAAAGCCACCTTGATCTTCCCAATGATTTTCACTTGGCTCTCGCCCAGTTGAAAATTTGATGCAGTAGCGCTGCTCCAGTCACTCCGTCATTTTCCTTGCAATGAAAAACCAATGAGAGCACTGCACACTACCTCACTCAAACGCTGCGTCCTAGAGACTGACGCTATTGGCAGGCGGGAAAAAATTCTTGAATGCGCACGAAGGTTCAAGGTCGGCTGATGCATACGCGCTTGTTTCAAATCTATCAAGTGCTCTGAAAAAAAAAAAGGGGGGGGGGGGGGGTCGGATACTTTGGATACTTTTCTAACAGACCTGGTAGGTCGACGCCTGAATTTTGGAAGGCCGTTTTATGAGAAAAATGTCGACTTATAATTGGCATTGTGCAGTAACTCATTAACATACTTTTTGCTAATTGAGAGACCCCCAACACGTAGAGAAAAAAAAACATGCTGGGAAATAAAAAGTAATTTGATTAGATTTTTTAGTTGACCTTGCTGTATTTGAGAACAAGTAATCCAAACTTGCATCCTCTTTGTTTTTAATTACTCAGGTTGTCTTTGCATGCACGTTGCGTATTGTGACCACGGTGCCTTTTTTTTAAACTCAAGTAACATTAAGACGGAACTGTCATCCATCTTCCTGTTCTCCATTCTTTTTCTGGCTTACCAAGTCTCCATTCAGGCTAGTTGGCTTGCAATTCATAAAGGTGCAAACTAAATGCGATACTCCTATTTAGTTAGTGACGTTTTTGTGCGCCTTGTTATTGTCTAGATGACTTGCTCACACACTTCAGTAGTATAAGTGCACTCCAAATATACCAATGTGATCTTGCCAACACCAAAAAGCCTGCAGACCCCGATACACAAGCCATTGCATTACTGGCAAGAGCAAATTTCTAGAGCATAAAGGACTTACGGAGCACCCCCAACAACCTCAACCTCTTTTTTTTTTTCTCTTGTTGATTTCAGTACAAGTTCAAACAGCATAACGGTCAACAAATGTTGAAACGTGAGAGCAACACAATCAGAAACTTGGCAAGGGCAAGATGAAAGTGAAGCATTAACGTTCACCCACCAAAAACGTAGAAAGCAGCAGGCCAGCCTCCAAGGAACGTTGAGTCACACAGCAGACCAGATATCGGCATGGCCACCACAGTGCCAATCTGGCCACCCGAGTAGATGATCGTCGACAACAGGCTGCGTTCGTCCTTCGGCAACCACCGAGCTATCATGGCATGCATCGCAGGGAACGTCACTCCCTGCAATGAGCAACATGCAGGTTCTGATCCTAGCTGGTGCACGAAGACTCGATTGACCAATTAATCAAGCAACAACTTATTGTAAAACTTCGCACGGCGATCTGTAGAGAGCAATTTGGACCATCAGCCTTTTAAGCCAGTATGCCTTGCCACGGTGGTCTTGCCTTGCCACGCTAAGGTACTCGGCTGCTGACCTGCAGGTCACGGGATCGAATCCCGGCTGCGGCGGCTGCATTTTCGATGGAGGCGAAAGTGCTGTAGGCATGTGTGCTCTGACTTGTGTGAACATTAAAGAGGCCCGGGTGGTCGAAATTTCTGGAGCCCTCCACTACGACATCTCTCATAATCATGTAGTGGTTTTGGGACGTTAAACCCCACATATCATTGTCAGCCAGTACCTGGCAAAACGCAAGGACATCACTGTAGCAGTGCTAGAAGTGACTTTTTCATTTTTGGAGCATACTTAAAAGCAGGAACAGTACAGCGAAAAAAATGTTAGTTTAGAGCAATGCGGGTAAAGTTTTAGGAGCAGATACAAAATTTGCCATACACCAGTTCGAGTTAAAAGCATTGTAACAGCATCTCATAAATATTAATATTTTTAAAAATATATTTCACAGACAGCAATCAATTTAAATTTCAAGAAGTGAATAAATAAAAAATTGGCTGGTTGTCAAAAATGTGCTGTGAAATGAGCCGTATGATTACAAAAATATTAGTATTTGTAGCAGAAACCAAATCAAACCGATAAAGCTGAGCACCACATTTTAGAAGTCACCACACTCCCACATAGCTGTTGCCAAATAAGCAGCAGATAGTCAGTATGAGATAAAAGCAACCCTGCTAATTTTCTCCTTCCACCACACTAGTTTGCATGTCCAGATGAAAAAAAAGAAACAGCCAAATGAGCTATATCCACAGCTAGCCCATTATCAAGTCAAAGAATCATGCCACTGTTCTTCAAAATACTGTGTTAGTTATTGATTTGTTCAATAAAAAAAATCTACTCATGACCGTGACCATTCCATGGCAACTCCCTCCCTCCTATGTTTTAGTTTCATTATGATGGCACTATAATGCCATCCTTACTTCATTTTTGTAGGGAGGCTGTCACTGTCATATCAATGACTGATCCCATGCACAGGCAAATTTTGCCGAATTAATGAATGTATGACTGCATATACTAGCATACGCACCTCTGGCAAGACCAACATGCCAGTCTCAATTAGAATATTTACACGATTGTAGGTCGACACATTTTGTCTTAATTTGAAATCCGAATCCAGGACGTCGACCTAGGATAGCAAACTAGCTTTGGTTGTAATGTTTCTGAAAATGATTACTGCATATTTTTGCAAAGCTACTTTTTTTGCACAGCTTTTAAGCACTAACGTGAAGCCATCTTGGCACAGTGTAATTCTACTAAGCTTTTTTATTGCGATAGCAATTATAAGTACTGTCTCAGCTGGTTTTTGTCACCACTGCCGTCGTCATGCACCATATATGTATACGTATCTATATATAGGAAAACTCGAGAAAGAAAAAATGCCGCCCACGCTCGGCACCTAGCTCGTCGCATGCACCAACGTGCGCTTTTATGTTCCGTACGTTGTTTTTGTTTAAACAGTGCGTTAAGCGTCAAGCTGTACACATTGTTAGTTAGCTCTCATCCTGTGTGTGTTGTTTTTGTGCGCCATTTGTGCGTGGGCAGCGCGCTGCACATTTTGATCAGCTAGCCATTCTCAGCGTTACATTCCAAGTTGCTGCTACCACATTCATTGCTTCACCCTTGTGGCAAAACTGACTTTTTTTTTTTTCGGAAACATAGTCAATAATTTTTTTCATGCAATATGCTCGTGCTCCTTTTTTTCGTGCCATTTCAGGAGGGTCGACCTACATTCAAGTCGACTTACAATCGTGCAAATACATCTATATTAATGAGGCCAATTACTGAGCCTTTATTATTAAGTGCCACCAAGTTGATGAAAGCCCCTGCCACGAATACATGAAGACTAATCCATTCATTATGAGAGTGTTAACCTAGCTCAGATGCCCCGTGATTTGGGAATATTCAGTAAGTACCATCGCGTGCACGGCACATGTTATTTTCTTCCAACTTTCATTTTGGGCCAGCATAAATTTTTGCTTTATTGAAGTGTTAACCTGTGTGATGTGAACAAAACCACAACACTCTGGTTTCAGTAGCTTTCCCTTGAGAGGAGATTAGGGATGGAGCAGTTAATCTCGGCGTGTGACTGAGGTGTTGGTCAATCAGGCAGTCTGTGGGAACTCTACACTAGCACCATAGCTCAACGAGGATCTAGTGTCTCTCTCTTTTTATATTTTCTCAATGCCCACATCTCATGCCCATTTGAATGATTTGGTAATTGTTTACGAAAGTTGGAGAAATCCGCAGGGCATACCTCTCCAAGGCCCATCATGACTCGGATGGTGATGAAGGCATAGATGCTCCAAGAGGCGGCAGCTGGCGTGAGAAGAGTAAGCAGGGCAGTGATAAGCACACCAACACCGTAGAGCCATTTGGCTCCAAACCGTTCGGCCAGACGACCTCCAGGAATCTGGGTGATGACATAGCCGTAGAAGAAGGCACCCAGTATGATGCCTTGCTCATATTCATTCCATATAAACGTTCCATCCTGGAAAGGCGACAAGAGACAATAACCCTGATCAGTTTAAAAATCGCCGCCAAGCATTAGACTAAAAAAGGAATGCGTACTCCATCTGCTGTCTTCACAACTTCAAGAGCAATGAAACAGGGCAACAAAGCAATCTGTTTTAGTAAAAGCAATTTTTGGGTAAAATAAGATTTAAATGATGCAAGTTTGCTTCCTTCAATATTTATTTTAAATGTACCCATTGCAACTATAACTTGGTAAAGTTAGACTGGGTTGCTCTAAAAAAAATAGAAATTAATCTTGATGCAATATGTTACAACTTCGTATACATTTTGCAAGGGAGAGAGTATGTGACACATACGGAAGCTCACTCCTCACAGCACAGTTGGCTTGTTCAATGCAAAGCGAATCGTGGCAAGCGAATGAGGCGATGCGAATGGGAGCCTTATTACACTATCGCATTCACCCACGTTTAAACTCGAAGCTAAAGCGTCTTTCATATTTTGTTTTTTTGAGAAGCAGTGAAGGTTCGCTACCCTTTTTCTTCTTTCCAACATGATGGCTCTCCGATTCACGTTAACACTGCAGCTCCCCGGTACAGTGCATCAAGTTTACAGATAGTGTTACAAAATTAAGTGATGTGTGAGCACCGAAGGAATCTAACCGGCCCATCACAACAGATATTTGCAAACTGTAAAGCAGATTCGAGTAATTTGAATTCGAGTAAAGGTACAGCTTACTGTCACATAATAGTCATATTATGATCGAACCCCTCTATAAGAGATACTGATATAAGAGACACCATTGTGCCTACAGTGAAATACGGGTTGATAAGGAAATGCATACGAGGTACCCTGCTTATGAGAGACATCTCGTATAAGAGACAAAAATTGCTGCTCAGAGCACACCTCCTATAAAGAGGTTTACCCGTACATAAAGATAGGGGGTGAAGCAAGAAAAGCTATAATAGCAAGATTAACCATATGACATCCAGTTTGTTGCTTTTGTTGCTCTGAAATGCGGGAAAGAAACATACTAAGCTGCATCATACCTGGACTTTCTCCTTGGCGCTATTCGATGGTGCCTTGCATTCCTCTCCTGACGAAGGAGTACTGTTGGCGAGAATGGCTGTGTGGTTAACCATGGCAACCAGGGCAACGCTCAGGTTCACCCTCAGCGCATACACATTGACGAAGCCCAAAAATCCCATAAGTGCCAGCACGTGACGGGTCTGCACAGCGTCGTATATCCCTGAAATCGAGAAAAAAAGTGCATAATTGCCTTCACGCAGTCGGAACTTTTGAACAAAATAATGCACTGAACTTATTACCGTCATAAGATCAACCATACGTATGTGAGCCAAGAGCCCATAGCTATTTCCTTTACTTGTACATGTACAGGATGGCAAAATAAGCGGCATGCTTTCCATCAATGCATAAAATATTTTGCTTATTACATAGAGCAGACTCTTGGGTTCACGCACATGTGCAGGGTCAAGATCGTGTCATAATACAGAAATGGACGTGGAACTTGAAATAGGTTTGACACATTAATACAAAAAAGTGACATAGGAAACTGTTTTGCAATAAATGTCAATAACTGCCATATTAAAAAAATCTAAGTACCAATGAAAGAATATGTTTCGAGGCTACTGTATCAAGATGAATTTGTACAAAATAAATACAAAACAAGAGAACCACTTTTACTATTTAGGGCACAATAGTGCTACCATAACAAATGTGTGAAGACTGCAAAGGTGCAACTATGCCGCTTTAGTGTGAAACGAGACACTCAAAGGATGGAGGAATAGCTACAATAACAAGGATGTGAAAACCACAATGGTGCAGCAATGCTACTTTGTTGTGGAACAAGCGATTAAGAGGAAGAAACAATAGCTACCATAAAAAAATATGTACAGACTGCAATTGTGTGACAAGGCTACTTTGGTGTGGAACGAGAGATTAAGAGGAAGAAACAATGGCTTCCATAAAAAAAAAATTGGAAGACTACAATGGTGCAACAATGCTTATTTAGTGTGGAATGAGAGACGAAGAGGACGAAAGACTAGGTACAATAACAAAGATCTGAAAACCGCAATGGTGTGGCAAAGCTACTTTTTTGCGGAATAAGAGACTAAGAGCAATGAGGATGCCTCAATTATTTCATTCCAATCTGATACCGTGTGTGGAAGGTATGATAAACTAATAAACATCACTTATACAGAAATAATTAAGGCATAAAGGATTAGCATGATGATTCCTTGCTGGTCTGGTTGATAAGGGTGCCAAACACAAGTTTGTGGTCAAGAAGCAGAGAAAGTTAGTCAATTCTGATCTGTTTGTGAAGCGTGCTAAGAAGTGAAATATCATTGGCTTTCAGTACATCAGTTCTGTTTATGACAATTCATTAAAGATCTTGCACATTCGCAGCAAGGCACTTACTGTTAAGTTTAGTTTACTGATGCCATATACTGCGCTGCCTTTCCTGCGCTGCCAGGTGAGCACACACTGAAGTTATGATTGTGCATGATATAATAAGAGCACTGGCTAAACATGACTTACAAGTGAGATCAAGAATTTTGTACATCTGGTGCATGCTATATATTACGCTCCAAGCTAAAACAAACACATGCACACGTTGTGCAGTGAAAGGATTCATTGGAGTTTAAGAAATATGGCGATTTTAAATACAATTACCTTTCTAAGCTTGAAGTAGGAAGAGCATGCATTTAAACATTGCTTCTCACATCATATATAGGGCAGCTAGCAGTTCCTAATCTTTGAGCACGACAAATTAAACCATGACAGTCTCAAAGCTACACTGTAGCATATGCTGCCTTGAGGTTCCATAGAGAAAACAAAATTTCTTGACAACCGCGCGTTTTTACTTTCTATTGATAATCGATTCGGTTCTGTCTGAGCTGTTCGTTTAGAGGCGAAGACTCAATGTGCTCTTTTTGTTGTTGTTGTTGTTGTCTTCTTTACCAGCCGATCTCCCCCTCTCTCGATCTTTTTTTTTTTTGTTTACAACAACGACCCTTTTTTGTTTTCAATCGAAGTAACCACAGATGTGAAGCGGCCAAGGAATAAAAAAAAGCTGCTAAGGCATTGAACGTACTCACGTCAAAATCACATCAATAGAGCAACAACAGCTGGTAGGAAAATTTAATGACTGAACAGGTGTTGCCTTAAGTGCATCAGTCCGCGTATGTCGCTCCCAAATGCACTGTCAAGCGTATGTCGTGTCCGAAACCGAAAGTGCCAAAGACATTTGTCACAGTATATGTGGATCGTGACCTACAAGCAACCTTTTCGATCGGAAAAATCGAGCAGGGGATCTGAAATATGGGGCGGCTTAATTAAGCAGTCGGCGCCGGCGATCGAGTTAACGCGCGCGCGCGCGGGGAAGGGATAAACGACCCAGCTGATGGAGACTCGCAGGCAGCGTTTAGCCGAGCACATACATATCTGTACGTCTTACCTCTGAAAGTGCGGCGTTTCTTCGACAGCAGTGTTTCGCTCGTAGTTTCTTCATCTTTGGTGAGCAGCGACATTGTCGACTGTGAAACCTGTCCCAGCAGTGATGCTCGATGTTAACGTTGTTGACGGATCTTCTCTGTGGAAGCGAATCAGTTGTTACGATTGAGTCACGCGACGCGAGGAGCTCGTATTGTTGGTTCAGAGCAGAGCCATATGTTTCCAGACTAGCCGCCCGCGCTCGAAACACCACACTCGCGCCCTCGCTCTGCGCGATCAACTAGTGAAAGAGGCCCATCAAAGCATTCACAACGCCGACGGCAGAAGCATCATCATTGCATGGGCGCAGGCGCAGAAACACGCGAACTTGGGGCAGCGCCTGTCGCTTTTCGTGGTATTGACCAGTCGCGAAAGCGGTTTGTGACCTCCGAGGGGCGTGATTCGGTGATAACGGCGGTGCCACCATACGTATCATATTGCGTCACATGCCTGTCTCCTCGTCGGGCTCCGCATTATCTCGATCAGAAGATATCTCAAAAGAATGCAGGCAGCAGCACCACATGATCATAGTGTAACGCCATTACTCTATGCCCCATGCTAACTGCGCAATCGTTAGTTTCGGTTTCGAATCGGCGCGTTTGTTTGGCAGCCGCACATGCTGCGGCCGCGGTAACATTGGACGTGCGACCGCACAAATTAATAGGCGACTAGCATAATGAATCGGCGAACGTGGTTTTGGACGACATTTATGTTTAAAAACTGTCGCGTGCTTGCTTTTAACGCGAGCACGCAGGTAGTTTTCAGCAAGACAGCAGTAAGATGTGGCAAATGTTATCAATGGTCTCCATGGGCTGCATTGATAAAGATTGCATTTTCTGTTCTACGCAACAAAAAAACATACGTTTTCGCAGTCCATCAATTGTAGCCATAATATTGAACTAGCAGCAGAACAATTTAAATATTAACATGTATCTGTGTTCGTACGAACACAATTAGGGATATTGGCTGTCAATCTAAATCTCACATTTGAAAAGGCAATGTTACGTACAGCGTGAAAACAAATACAAAGGGATTGTAAAAACTGCTGCATGTGCATTTGACCATACACATATTATGTACGTACGCATTAGTGCACGACATCTTATCTATTGCCTACAAAAACGTTGTGCTGTCTATTTATTTCCATCATATATTCACACCAACTCACCGAAACGTGCAGGTCACCTTGCAGCATTTCAAAGGGGTAGATGCCGCTTTCCAACAGTTGTATCAAGCAGCCTAAATTGCAACCTTTTTCGTGCATAGTACGTGTAACTGGAAGAGCATGCAGTCAAGTGCATGACGTATTTCTTCGCTATGCTAATGCTGCTCCACTTCTGAGACGAGAGTGCACACATAGGCCCAAATAAAAATAATAAGAACAAAATCGGCAATTCGGTTATTGTGCATGAAATTGATTGTTTATTGCAATAAATACAAAAAATATGTGGTGTTACACTTTCCCATTATGCCTACACACAACACTCATGGTGACATCAGTGCATTGTAGAAAAAAAAAAAATGAATACCATACGTACTTGATGTGAACTATACTCTACTTTTGTTCCGAGCACAGTAAAACTAATGCATGATCGCAAACACATTTAGGTGTTTCAGACCAACAACAATTTGATGCCCAGAAAAAAAAAATGTGTGATGGGAGCGGGCAATGATGCCATGGCTACATTGCCAGTGTTAACAGACAAATATTACCCTGATAATCCTGAAAATATATCTCGCATAATTGCATCAATCTGGCACATTCCACAGAAAAGAAAAAAGAAACGTTTGCAATTACATAGGCTAATTGGATCTGCCTAGGTTTCAATTCTATACAATACGTAAAAATATCGTCACATGCATGGATTGTTTGCGATGGATGCACGTTTTAAATAGCTCACAAGGTACGCAGGCTGACAATGACGTCTCTTTTCCACTGTGCAACAAGAATAAAGCATATTACACCTTAAGTACTCGTTGAATGTGAATAATGTTGGTACCATTCCTAAGGACAGCAATTATTTTCAATATGAGCTCTCCAACGCAGCATAAGAGCTTGAATAGAGAGAACACAGACAAAAAGACAGCAAAATATTGAAAGTAAGAATGTCAGAAGTTTCACGCCGCATGCAAGTTAAAGAAAACCCCAGCAAATAATGTAAAGTGAACTCTAAGAGATAACGTTTCAGGTATTCTCACTGTGTCCCTGCATATACAGTAGTATTCACTATAGCAAAATTCTGACAACTCCAAACTGAAACAATTGTAGTTTGCCATTCCAGACATTCTTCAAAGCACACACAGCAGTGTAGAGCCACGAATAAAAGCGGATTTTGTCACGCAATAAACTTTAGCCATCTTGATCTTGTTCTTGCTTTGCACTTTTTCTAGACGAACCCACTTGTGCAAGATTGTCTGGGATTTCGACTTGGCATTGAACAGAAAAGTAATGAGTCGCAAAGGGCCTATTACAGTACGAAGAGGTCTAACTGTCCCCACGTGGGAGCACCCAGTGGAGTAACCTTAAAGGGTCACACTTTAAATAAAGGACCGAATGGCTTCCAGAAATTAAAATTGCCAATTTAGTTAAATGGGCTTTCGTGACTAATGTGTCGAATTCTGCTTGCCGATTCAAAGGACAGGGAGCACATCAGCTACAGAAATAGCTGAAATTATTACTGCATGCTATTTTCCCAGCGTTGCCTTCCTGAGCAAGAGCAGCACAGCTAATATAGGCACCATTGCATATCGTGCAAAATAAATGTGCAAATGTGTGTTGGTTGTCTTGATTTTGGCAATCAACTAGTGGAATTGCACACTGGATTTACTTAAGCAAAGTGATGGACTTGCAAAATAATCAGCTTCCACAAACACAGCAACTCTCACGTGAAGCTTCCGCAAACATTTATGTTAGATCTGCTAGCCAAAGAAACAATGACTTAGTGCAATGAATAAAAAAACATAAGAAAAGGAAAGCTGTAGCTTGTTTACTGTAGAGGTATTTAAAAACCCTTGGCCAACAGTAAGCTTACATAGAAATTATATAGGTTGACACACAAACTCCCTGCACATTTTTACCGCAGCAGTAGCATTAACCACAACCATAAAGTAGTAGCATTAACCACAACCAAAATCACTAAAAGGCAAAATCTCACCATCATACTGGTCACACATTCATAAAAGCCCAAAGATCGAAAGAGTACGCACTTTGAAATACAAAGCCCTCAACCAGAAAAGTGTGATCCACGAAGTAAGAAGCCATAACAGAGTAAGAACCAAACTGTAGCTTTATGTGAATTCCCTGCACCAAAAGAAGGAAGGATGTGTAATTCATCTGGGAAAGGATATGTGAACAGAAATGTACAATGTGAATGCACATTTTTAACTAGAGCAGCCAAAAAAATTGAATAAAAAATGGCAATAAAATGTGCACAACTGTTTCAAATGTCTTTCAGTTCCAGCCTGCTATTTATGCTGCTTTCATTAAAGGGACACTAAAGGCATATATTAAGTCGGCATTGATTGTTGAAATAACTGTCCAGAAACCTCTTAGTGTTATTTTTGTGCCAATAAAGGGCTTATTTTGAAATAAAATCGTGTCTTAGTGGTCTGCATCGGGTTAGCGCACTTCAAATTATCCACCTTAAAAGAATGTCTGATGTCACTGTTTTTGATGCACGACCGTTGACATTATAGTAGCAGCAGAGAGAAGATAGCGGGAGCGACAGCAGCAATGGCCGTTGAACAATTTTGAGCCATGGCCTTCAAAATTGCAGGCATGCTTGGTTCATGTGGGCCCAGCTAGATGGCACAGCCTGTTCAATTTAACCAGGCAAAAATTGAATTTTTGAGCTACGCGTGCCAATCCCCATAGTAACGTCCCGCGGTTCTTTTTTCCATGAATCAAACAGAAAAGAACAAGCAGCATTTCATTATGTCTCTTGATGCACGGAAGGTTCCTTATTTAGTGCAGTTAGATCGATTACTAGTGATTAATTGTAGGCAGTTTATCAAATGTCATCGGCGTTATTTCCCGAACGTCCTACTGTGCTGCTCAATTAATTACGTTAATTTTCCTTAATTTCACAGTAAGTAGGGCACTGCTGTTAATAACGTTGTCATTTTAGATGTTTTAATACATAGAGCTTTCACTCTGATGTAAATTGTTATTTGACTTTAGTGTCAATTCAAACCTGATCCTCGTTACATTAGTATCAGCGTGGACTACTATGTCTCAATTACAATACGTTAAACAGATTTTACTTTTAATAAAAACTGTGAACATCATACTAACTACGATTCTGCATGAGCAAGCAGATGCTAAATATAATCTTCCAAGTGTAAGAGAATCCTCTTTAGAGTGAGTTAGCTCAAATTCTTGCGTTCCTTTTTTTCAATGTTTCCTACGCTTCTGATTTTCCTCGCTAACTCTTTTACATCAATCCATGCAAGCATCAACAAACGCAAACACAATATTCAACTGCTGTTAGTATGACATTGCATCACGAGATCTTTTTTTTTTTTTTTTTGCGCCAGGTTACATACCGATAAAGAGAGTGCATGCACCTAAATACACAAGTTTTCAGACCAGATATTCAGTGAAAAAGAATTTTCTCACAGGTCCTGTAAACAGCAAAAATTACAGGGGCACTATCAACTGATCATCACCCGCCTTTCCATCACTCAGTCTGCAAAGCATAAGGAAGTAACATATGCGTTATGAGTGCGTACGATGCGATGTTATGCGATGTTATGAGTGCGTGCAGGCAAGACATGGTGCCACAATTGCAGAGCTTGTAATGATTCAGCATATACAATTCCACAACTACAAAAACAGATCAATAGAAAGTGTACTTTTAAATTAAAGCTAAGCTGAATGTCTCAACTGCAAGAACTTTTCTTAGTGGCTTTCACCTAATGAAACTGTTGCGAGAAGTTGCAGAGCCACCAGAGCATTTAACTCTTTGAAAACCTTTCAAGGTGCTGCTGGCCCATCAGCGATTCAAATGTGGGTTTATGGTTCAAGTGGTGTAGTTTGTGCAATTACAGATCAGACAGGCCTCAGAACTGCTTTGATTGTAAAATGAAAACTTGACAATAAACTCCATCCAGTCTTGGCTTTAATATCTGTCTTTGGAGCTCTGCATGTCATTCTTAATCTCACAAATAAAAAGAAACAAGAAAAGGAGACCTCGGAGAGGGTCACACTGACATGCAGCCATGCCTATCTGCTTGGCAAGTAGCACATGCTTTCTCGAGAGCTGCACATGCACTACAAAATCGTTTCTCCTCTAAGTGGTAACTGGAGAAGAAACGGTGCTGAGCAAACCTAGAGTGCGAACTAAACCAGAGATGTTGTCCCACTGTGCATTTTTGCATTAGAGAGCCAGTCAACAACTTAAAAAGCCCCTTTCTTTAAGGTTGCCAAGATCAGCAGCAGAGAGAAAATAGTCAACAACAACAGGATACATGAATGGGCGTACAATTGCAATGACTAACAACTAAATGCTAATTCTTCGAAGCAGCAAAAGTGTCCTGTCGCTGCGCGCTATTTTCCCTCGCGTCATGAATCAAGCATCCCCATTGCACATGCTTCGGAAGATTGGTACACTGGTTTGACTAGAGGAAGTAAAGTAAATAAATGAAAAAATAAATAAATAACAATAATCAAAAGGGAGAGAGATTATGTCAGGTCATCTACTCTAAACTTTTGACAAGTGATGGACTGTTGTGGTCATTTTCACACACAAACACTAACACGTACAAATAGACATAAAATACATGGGAACACTGGAGTATACACTTCAATATATTATCAATGAGATATAGTGGCACACCGGTACATTAGCACATAAGGCAAGGAAACACATATTGAGCAACTTTCACCCAAGAATCTACAAACTCTATGTGAATGGACAGAGCTCAAGTAGTCAGCACATGTCAAAAACGGGCATAAACTGATCATCAAGAGAAATACAATGCACGCAGTATGCTCCTGGGAGTATGTAGCAAGCCCGAGCGGTGCCGCTATTGGACCAAGTGTAGTGAAACACTGTACTGAACACACTTGAACACATTACGAAGCCTCAACAAAGTACTTAGAGTACTATAACATCTTCAATGTTTGCTGTCTTACTAGAACGCTACCTCTCAAGCACCAACATCAGTAATGGTGGTGACATCTGGTGAAGTGTCACTACAGTGTCAGAGAGATAGTTTAGGTGAGGAAACATGAGATGTGATTGACCAGAACCTGCATCAATGATGCTCACCCTTTGGATCATTTGGTGACAGCCATTTAATTGGCAAAACGATGCGATTGCTAGACCGACAGGTTTTTATCTCCCATTCCTATAGAAACTGGCACATCATTGGGAAACCGAAAACAGATTAACTACACGGCAGACCGCGCAGATTATACCAAGAAGTATAACCTTACACCATGAGTAGCACACCGCAAAGTGATAGTTTTTTCCGGCACAAGAGTCTCGTATTGCCGCAATTGTTCTAATGTTATATTTCTACCTGCCAATATGTATGTCAAGTGGGGAAGAGCGTTCCAAGACATTCTGGTATAAACAACGCCACCAAATGTCACTGCCATTGCGGCTGCCCATGTTTTTTCTATGCCAACATTCCACAATGCTGTTGATGCTGCACTGTTTATGTACTCACTGAGCCATCAAATGTCAGCTTTCCAGCAAAGTGAAAGCCTTTTCATTGTGATGTTGCAGCTTGCTTCCTACGGAAACAATTAGGTGCTGTCTTGGCTACGTCTAGCGCTAGATCACTTGCACTGCAGCCATTCAAGTGCATCGAATAAGTGTGATAAACAACTGTAGCGCCACTTTTCCTGTGTGCAGCCCTGTTGTTCTGTTGGAAAGCTGACTCAACAGTTTTGCGGAGGTCTATCAAAGATAAGAACATAGGCGTCAATGCACTTTTCCATTGTTATATTTTGCCACAAAGATGGACAGTAAATGCTGAAAGAAGCTGCTTGTTTAACAGGGGCATGCATCACATTTGAAAACTTTTACAGTCATATACAATGATTATCTAGAATGATTATCTTCACTGATTATATTAAATGATTATCATAAATGACTATCTAATTTCATTGTTTTCTTTTCTGCAACAACATTAGTACAGAAATGATCACTTTAACAATGATCAGTTTACAGGTGGTCGATGCAATCTAAGTTCAGTCTTAATTATGTTAAGTGGCATAACAGGCAAGTAATGCGTATTAGTTGACAAGCAATCAGGCAAATTACAGAAGAGCTCGGGCAAACCTATTTGAGCAACTATTGCGCACACGTACTTTCCTGACGAACAGATTTACACTCTCGCTCTTCAAACGTGCTACGAGAGTGGCTATTCACGCTGACATCATGATACATGTAATTACAAGGAAACACAAATGTTTTCTTTTTTCTCTTACTCCCTTCCTATTAGCAAACCTAGCACACGAGTACATAGTTCTACAAACGAATATCTGTGCTATCTAAACATTGTAGTAATAAAATGATGCACTTGCTACGATGGCTGCACAGGGTTCCGCTAAAAAAACACCGGTTAACTTGTATTATATTAATCTCTCTTGAATAAATAGCTTTTACACTGTGCAAATGTTAATCTGGGCTTTGGCATGTGGTGACAAAAGTGCTTTATAATAAAAAAAAGATGTTATCACATAAGACGACTACAAGTTTACATATCTTTTAATCAAAGCTTTATATGACTATTTTATTTATTCATTGATTTATTTACAATAAGAACAAGGAGACTGCATTCCATTTCTGACATTTTCAAGTTAGCATTTCGCTTGTCTAAAATAGTGAAAGTTTTAACAGGGCACCTAGTAATGCGATTTTAATAATGAGCTTGGCTATCAAATAAAATAATGATAGTGATAACAATAGAAAAAATTGATTCTGAAATTGCATTCACAATTTCATAAATCAGGTAGACCATACATTATTACACTTCTTTTTTAAAAGTCTGCTTGCTTTTTCGAGGATCTTAGTGTTATCTACTGACTGAGTCAGCAAATGAGGCGACCGCTTATAGTTTAGTCACGACGCAAAACTCACAACGAGATGAACAACAGAATTCAGAATGAAAGGTGCCGCAGCATCTTTGCAGTAGAAAGTTTCATATTCATAGTAAAGCTAGACAAATGACAATCCCTGCCTGTTAGCTCCATACAAATAAAACTAAACTTCAAAGAGCTATAAGCACATTTCAGTACCATAAACAACACAAACGACTAAAAAAATTGACGAAAGCAAGCATTAGCACCAGTTTATTTTGTAAGTGAAGCAGTTCCACTATTCTGCAAGCTTACAGGCTCGTGATCCGAGGTGAGCCGAAGCTGGAGGTACAAGCACGAGAAGTCTCCCGAGCCGCACTGTACTTCTATCATTTAGTCCAGGGATTGTCGGGTTTCAGGCTATTAAATAGGAGAAAAAGGTTTCTCGATGCAAACGAGCAACTCAGCGAGACACGAGCTCAAGTTTTTTTTGCAACTAAATGCAACAAACAACAGAAGAAAACATCTTGCTCTTTCTTTCCATTCTTCAAAAAGCTGAAACTATGAAAAATTAACAAGCTCGCAAAAAGAGGATAACAAGGGCGAGGATTCAGCACTGAACACGAAAGACCGCTCAGTCCAAGCAACAAGGACTTTGGTATTTAGAACATTTTGGAAAACACCTCAAAAAAGTAATAAAGCATAAGACAACAACTGATCTCGGAATAACCTGGCCTGCATCATGGAGATTTTTCTTTTTATTGTGCTGCCTGCACACGAGACTATTTGATAACAATATACTGAATAAATATGGCACCGTGCAAAAGCAACTAAGTGACAGATATCGCAGCTCTGCGATAACAAAAAAAAGTGACGGGTTTCAAATATAACAGAAACAACAAAATATATGAATATACGACGGTTCACTCCCTGCATACAGTTTGAAAAACAAAAATGACACACCTCACTTTAGTGGAAGCAACAAATAATAAAATTGAAACTCCAGAAGTCATTGAGAGATTCCATCTTTATGACTTCACCCTGAGAATAAAGAATTTCATAAAGAGAATGAGAAACCTGAAGTATATGCAGAATTTACTCATATTTCAGCTCTGCAAAGACAAAACAACTGCAAAAAATGGCAGCTAGTGCATTTTAAAGTGAACAAAAGAAAGAAGTGGCTGCATATTAAATTGAAACACAGACATAAATTATAATGCTACACTTATAATTACTAGTCACAAGGATGTTATCTATGATTGTTTTTGCTAACAAGTTAATCCATAGTATTGTCAGCGACAGCTCTTTTAAACAGATTGCCTTCACAATTAACATTCAGTAATGCCGATCATAAGACCATAGTGCATACTAAGATGAGATTGTCACATGAGTGAAGTATTGTACCATATAAATCGAGATCAATGTTGCCATTTGAAGTGCCCACACAACGAACTCCAAATAATGTGGGACTGAACACTTCAATGAACCTGTGAATGCTTCTAGCTCATTAAAAGTCTTTAGGTGCAACCTAAAATCTCCAGTGCACAATGTTTCATAAAGGTTCACCGTTTCTACAATAAGCTGACATGAAATGGGGTAGAATGTTTGGCTGCAGTAAAATTTTCGGACTACAAAATATGAGCTCTCTAACAACATCATCAGATTGTCGGAAAATCCTTTTTACCCTTATCAACAGATTATCAGCACTCAGATTGCCATCGAAGCCAAGATTGCATACGCATGGTACAAAACCTTTGAAGATTCAGCTAAGCATAACATGTTATGTTTTTTACATTCATGCAACAGCATTTGCAGATTCTAGGGCGACATCAAAAATGGTGCCACTGCAGAAAAAAAGCACATTGTGCAATAACTAAATTTGCCGAGAAAAACCTAAACTGTAGTTCTTAATCTAATTTAGTCCGAGGCAACCACCAACTGGAAGTGCAAATCTCAAGTGGTTGCACTGCATAGTTAATATACTTGCTGTAGATGCACTTTCACTTTTTTGAACAAAACTAATTAAACGAATGTTTATGGAACGCTTTTTGCACAGCTTCAACCAGCTCAAGGATCCATAATCAAAGTTTTGAGGAACCGCATACCAACAACAAGACTGTTCTGAGCATTTATTTCTTTGCAGATTTCTTCTCTCTCACTTCGAGAGACATCACGCACTAGTGTAATAAACTAAGACTGAGAAATTTGCAGAAAGACAACCTTTATTTTTATGTGAAGAGAAGTCAGTCCTTCTGCGGCAAGCTACCGATAAACCTGACTGCCGCTTGACAGCGTTTAACTGCAATCTTAGAACTGGTTGAGCAATGTACTTCGAACAAGTTCAAAGTTCATTAGGAGCTAGCAAAAAGTGTAAGTGTATGGCATGAAATGAGATGAAATTGCACTGCAATTTTAAAGCTGCATTTTTTTACGTGTTTGACTAGTAATATTGCATTGCAGATATAAGCACGACGAAAGAGCACCGGCCTTGGTTGCTTGACGAGTCTATAATTAACAAGCGCAATATTGCGTCTCTTTGTACTCGAGAAAAGCCAAGCTTCAGAGAACTGCACAAGATTATAGCAGTGGGCCATTGAAATTAAGTCAGGCACACAACATCCAGGTCACACCACACACAATTCAAACTGGGCCTAACAAGGTCTTCACACAATCACTGAGCACGCAAACATTAAGAACAGCACCAGTCTATTAGCAAGATCCCCATTTATCAAGGGATACACTGTACAAAGCTGGATTGGTGGCAGCAGTATTCACAACATTGCACTTCGTCCTGGCTCTTTCACAGAGGCAAGGTAAATGGCACAGGGCCAGCCACGCCTCTTCAAGACGAGCCAATAGTCGTCGGCCAATGAGCCAGTCGTCCATGGAGTTAACATGCTTCTAGAATGCTATTAGCAGCAGCCTTCAACTCTCTCTAATCTGGGCCTGCAAGACAACAACTTTAACTGCCGACTGTCATCAAAGCCACAAATTCTGACCCAACCCAGCTTGTGAGTGTCTGCAAATGATTGCACTAAGCTATGTTCCGCGAAACGGGCAGTTTCAGTGCAAACTACAATTTATACTTAACCACAGTACAGTAAACAAGGGCATCTCATCTCTGGAAACATGGAATATCGCTGAATTCTTTCTCGCACTGAATTTTGCCCTTCATGCATTTCACACTAACCACGAAACCTGGCTTCGTGTCAGCTCGGCTGATATCTATTAGAGATCATTTGATTCAATGAAGAATCAAAGGTCAACAATGTCTGTTTGTGGCATAGAGTTAGTACTGGCTGCTAAATGGTGGATGCCAGCTTACACAGAAAGGAATAGAGCTGATACGTCTCTGCAAGATAAATACCAGCAGAAGAAGGATGAAAACCGAGACTGAGAAGGTGACAGCGTAAACTCTGAAAATCTTCACTCCCAAAATTACGATCCATCGCCTTCTTCATCAGTGCGCTTATCTCTCTGCAGTGGTCTTATATGATTTACACAGGGGCAGCTCAGCACACTTTACAACGTACTGAAGTAACGTCACCCTGCCCGATTCCAGCACAGCGAATGTGCTGTACTCGCCTGAAATCTGCTCAAGATTGTGCGTCATTAAAAAAAATTTTTTGCGAGGAAAACACTGGACACAACTGCACCTGCCTTTGATGAGTGACTTGACACTGATCAAAGCCTCCTTTATATACTCGATACCTGCTAGATCAGGTTGACAGACACTCTCTCTTCTTCAATGTTGCTTTTCACATGACATACAGTTGCTTCATTTTCAGCAATGACAGAACATGACACAATCGTCATTGAATGAAAATAGCAGCAGAACGCAGAAGTTAATGTTATATTCTTTTTGATTGCTGCTATGACTACAGCGTAAGAAAAGCTTGTGCTCTTTAGAGCTTATCTTCTTGCCAAACCATGACCATCGGCTCTCTTGCCTGCCTTTTTTTTATGTGTCACTGCATGCCCCGTACTTCCAGATAACAAATCACATGCATGTTCTCAGTATGACACTTCAGCAGGTGTGGCATTTCTAAAAAAAAAAATTCAGGCAAGACCAATGACTATTATAGTTTGGGACAGGCACGAGACACACCCCAATAATTGCGAACCCCCACCATACGGTAGCATCTCTGACAGTGGTGCTTTGCCCCATTCCTGGCAGTGATTTCGCAGTGCTATACTTGACCTAGCAGGCAGAGAAGTGTATACAAAGGAGGCTGTGAGTGCGACCAGACAGCCTCTGCAAAGCCATCGTCACTGAACAAAAGGCTGGGGAGGCGCGGCTAATAGTCAACAAAGTGATCATCGTGGGTCTTTGCGTGGCGCTCGTAATGGTGCTTCTGGATAAAGCCACGGCCACACAGCTTGCACCGGTACGGGTGCTGGGAGGTGGCACTGAGCAGGCTGCCCAGGAAGCTAGCGGCACTGGCTAAGGTGCCATTGCCATTATTGTTGTAGTGGTGGTAGTCACTCGAGAGGCTGTCCTTGAGCACACGACCGTCGTGGGTGGGCAGGTGCTTCTGAAGATGGTCCTTCCGCGTGAATGCTCGGCCGCAGACCTCGCACTGGTACGGCCGCTCGCCAGTGTGCAGCCGCATGTGTCGATTCAGCTTTGCCCTGTGCGATTGGCAGAGCAAAGCCAAAAAAAAAATGCACTAGGAGGCAGCCAATTTGAAGGTAGTGTCACTTCTTAATCATTCCATTACAAGGCATCTCTTCAATCAAGACTTCAACAGATCTGGTGCCTTTAGGCTGGATGTGAGAGTTTACTAAGACGAAGGCCTTAGATGCCTCATTGCATGCAGAAACTAAAAGTTGCATCAGCAGCATCAGCGCAAACATGAGTGATGCAAAAAATCATAGTAAGAGTGATGACGTCACCATATGACGTCGTCATGACATCACACATCAGCAAAATTTGTGATATCATATTACTATGACTTCACTGTGACATCACATAATGACGTCAAAGGTGGGCGCATTTCAGAGGCGATGCTAAAGCTCATTAGCTGCAGAAAGTTTCTGGTAAGTGGTGGAGCAAAATTAATACAGCGGCAGAAAAGAAACAGACAATGGCTTTCGCTTTGCAATCGTTTTAGGTGATGGGACCTGGTGACTTTTGGTCAGCTGGCTGCTCCCATAGATTTCCATTTAAATTATGAAGTTTTACCATGCCTAAAACACATTATGATTGTTAGGTGCACAGCAGTAAGGACTTAAGATTAATTTTGACCGCCTGGCCTTCTTTAATATGCCCTTAAACCTAATCTCACCCCCATCAAAACATGACCACCATGGCCAAGAATCAAACTCGCATCCCAAAGCTTAGCAGCCTTAGCCAAAGACGTTACATGCTATGCTACCAAAGTGGGCATAAAGTTTTGTCAAACGAGGAATTCAAATCCAAGCCCTCAAACATGTACTATAACCCAATAGTTCACAGACTGCAAGATGTCACCAGGTAAAAATATTGTGTCCCATTCGCTGCCATGGCCCTAAGCGGCACTGACAAACAGCCTTTGTGAGCACACACACAGATAAATATACATACCCATGAAAGCGAGCAGAAAATCAGCCACCCGCTTAGCATAAGTGGCTGTGCAGAGTGCGTAATGCAGAGGCTATGCGCTCAGCATGCACTAGCAGCATGGCATAATTCTCCTAACCTCATAATTTGCCCACTTGAATTAAGAACAACAGAGCGTATCTCCTATACTTTCCTTGGATTCATTAGGCAGCGCATAAAAAACGTTGTTTCTCGTTCGTTGCAGTTTTTACTGCGCAATAAGCGGACAATTGAAACATGTTCATGGACAGTTGCACATGACTACCCCGTATGTTCATGAAAAACTAAAATATAAGAATTGAAAGGCCACGGAAGCTGCAGGACACTGATGTTAAGGGCTCCAGATTGATTCTCGAGGTTCTTGGCTTGCCCTCGAACTACTGCGCACAAGTGTTTTTGTATTCTGTCTACACTAGCATGCGGCCCCGGGAGCCAGGAATCGAACTGGCCCCCTCTATTGATTGATATGTGGGGTTCAACGTCCCAAAACCACTATATGATTATGAGAGACGCCGTAGTGGAGGGCTCCGGAAATTTAGACCACCTGGGGTTCTTTAACGTGCACCCAAATCTGAGCACACGGGCCTACAACATTTCCGCCTCCATCGTGGCCCCCTCTATCTCAGCAGTACAACGCGACCACTGCAGTGGGTCTCCCCACCCATAACTAGGAGTCCTTGATCAATTGACTGATTGATTGAACGAATGTGTGAACACGCGTGCATAGATAGCATCATCTGTTTCATAATTTACCGTAGTCATATTAAGGTTGCTTTGTTCAATATAACCAGTCACCAAATCCTGCGAATTCACTTTCGACTAAAAGGATAACAACAAACTTGGCTGAATGAAGGAAACACACTTCCTTTACACTCTCACCTATAGTCACTTGTGTACGAGCAGTATTCGCAGTGAAACTTGCGCTGCTTTCCACCGCTTCCACTTCTGTGATGGCCACCACACGGGGACTGCAGCTGCCTTAAGGTTAGGTCCCTTGGCAGCTGGACGGCCGCTGTGTGTTTATTTTTTGAAAAACAAACAGAAAATACAGTGATTTGTTACAAACACATCATACTTTACACAGCACTAAACCCCATTGCAAGACCCCCCTCTGAAAAACCGAAGAAATCAGGAAAACACAGTGTCCAAAAGCGTGGTCCTCGCGCAGCCTTTCATGTTTCACACAATGAACATTTTCCGTACAATACAACAATGATGCGCCTCTGATTTTCGGTCAAGTGCACTTTGACGGCGTATTGGAAGAGTCTGCCAGTTGGTTATTTGAAGATGCCAGCATTACTTTTACAAATAACGGTTCAACTTTCTCGATTAGCTGGTAAATCGAATTTCCCTAACAGTCAGAATGGTCCCATTATGGTCCTCGCTACATAAGCCAGTCAAAGCTGATGATCTCCAGACCATGTTAATACATTGGTTCTGGTGCTCTACAGCATGAAACACACACAACAGATAGAAGGAACACAAAGGACAACGAGGAGTGCTGTGTGTGGCCTCATCTGTTGTGTGTTTTGCGCTATAATGTGCCAGAAATATCAACTATCAACCCCTACTTGCCACTTTAATACATTATTTTGTTTAGTCACGGGCTGCAATGCTCTATGAAAAATCTCGAGAATGACACATGAGCCACTGACATATTCTGCGACAGCTATGGGGATAGACATCTTGAAAATGCATGCTACGTAGTCTCGTAACTTTTGCTATCCAAGAAGCAACTCGGAATGCTTGCCAACCAGTTTGTTTGCCAAGTGACGTTAGCTCTAATTAATTGAAGTGCAAATTATTAGTCATGCTATTCTGATAAAGCAACAATAATTTCTTATGAAAGCAATGCTGGCCTTTCCAAATGACACAACTGCATTGCCTGTCTCAAATTATGGTTTGAAATTTGGCAGGTGCCAAAAATGCATCTTTATGTTTTTGAAACGCGGTAATCCCAGGTGTAACTTTGGCATTAATATGACTCAAAAGATGAAAGCTCACAGCTGCTTGTCTGGTCAACACACATTTTCCTGTTCAGCCAATCCAAACCAAAACAACGATGATGAAATTAATGCCTGCTATAGACAAACGTACAAATGTATCACTGTTCAATGTGTGGAGGCTCTTACCAATACTAACACACGATGCAATGGGTTCACTTGTGAAATGCTCATCATGAAAGTCTCTTTAATTAAAAACAGGTTATAATAGTCATTGAGGAATGCAACTTAATGTACATATATGCAAATTTCTTTATAAAACTATCAAAACCAACATTCAACACAGCGACATACACAGCTGGAACATGCATCTATAGCACAACTTATGCTTTAACAGATTACACAAATTACATCGAGTGTCTTGCATATCACGACCAGCAACTGTAAATCTGTGGCCAGGAAAGCTGTGTTCATTTAAAACATAATGCACACGCTTAGTAGCGCAACAGGAATGCATGGAAACAAAATGGCTCATTTTGCAAATTCGCTGCAGGCACTTTCAACAGTCCACGCCCAAAAGTTGATAGAGACATTTAATGCTTGTACGTCACTCACAAATAGCTCAACTACAGCAAAAAAGAAAGAAAAAGAAGTCCAAGTAGTGTTAATTTTTACAGATGCATCGCAGTGTCACTGCCTTAAAAACAAATATCACAATAAAGCTGAGCCCAAACATAACATCAATAAAAATTCGTGACACTGCACTCAACTAAACAGAGTGAACTTCTCATTGCATTCAGTAGCTTGTACATTTTCTTGCTGGCACAAAACCTTTTGCAGCAATGCAAGCTTTCCAACATTAAGTGCTTTGTGAGCCAAGAAAGTAATGTGCAACAGAGGAACACTATGGTTCTGGTTTGAGTGCACGGTCACAGCAGGTTACTATCAGCAACATCCTGCATGTTTGTGTGGTAGTGCTTTGTGAAGCGAATATAACTGGTTAAAACTGTTCGTTCAACATCACAGCAAGAAACCAAGAGAATGTTTATTTGGCTAATTGGTTTATTCAGTTATTGACTGGTGAAGCCCAAAGTCCGAGAGCTATGCTAGCAGCCGTTAGACACGCCTTGGTTGAGGACTCACTAAAGTATTAAAATAGTAAGTCCTTCACATTAAGGCCCACACATTTTTGGCCTTGTTTGTTAGATATAAAGCGTGAAATTGAAAACACTGTATTTGTTTAATTAGTTTTGTACAAAATGCACTTCAGTTGAAAGGAATCGCATGTATTAATAGGTAGCCAAATATATGACGCAGGCACTTGCAGTTAACTCGAATAAGACTAACTAGCTCGCAGTAGTAAAGTCAATCGCTTTACACTCTAAAATAAACATTCTCCAAATGAAACATTTTTTTTTACTTGCTTCATGTCTTTTGGATATTCATGAAAGACATGGATCTATGGTGCATTCACACATATTGTCCCAATCCCAGACATCCTGAAAAACAAGTTTAAAACTGCTGATATATCGGACAAGCAGATATTTCACGAGAGGGAGTCATTTTTTTAAGTGTATGTTAGTATCCCAATGAGAACACACAAACATTAAGAATTATTGGACAAAAATATGTTACTTCTTTGCAATAATAAAAACTTCATGCATGTTAACTAACAGTTTCGTGCTCACATATAGAAATTAAGTTTTCAAAACACATTCTGAAAAAATAGTGAATGTTTTTCCAGCTATGAATTAAAGTACATTTAAAGTGAATAAAGTGCGAATGAACACATGTTTGAGTGAATCAAGTGAGTCAAATGTGAATGAAACATGAATCACATGACTCAAGTGTGATTCAAGAATGACATACGACTTAAATGTTTATCCGACTTAAATGTTTAGTTGCTTAGGTGCAAATCAAGACTGGATAAAGTGATTCAAGTGCTAAGCAAGGCATCTTTTAAGTTGATTAAGAGTGACTTGCAAAACATAGGCCTGCAGTATCTTAGACATTAGTTAAAGAAACTTATTAGCTTTTTAAATTTTATTTATTGGTACTGCAAACCCCATTACAGAAGCTTTAGCAAGATGGCATGCGATGCAGAGAAAATGCAACATAACAGCATAAAAAAAGCATGCAGAAATTACAAAATTTGCATGGAAATGACACAACAGAGTGTAAATAGAATTACATGGACAAGAAAACACATAAATCCAACAAGCTATGCTTCAGCTATCAAGAAAAGACTGAAACAGTGACAACGAATCTGCTTAGAAAATATTTGCAACCTCACCGGAATGCCATTTTTTTAGTGTTCACAAGGGGCTTGTGCAGCCATTTGTGCAATCATATATACATATAGCATAGTAACTAAACAACCTTTCAAAGGGGGACATTTACCAAACATACAACCATACTCAAAATACCGGGCTTCATCTAAAGTACATGCTGTCATTAATCGCGAGAAGGTAAGCAACGACCCTGTTTGTGACGCTTCAGGTGGTCTTTACGGCTAAAGGCTTTGGAACACCTAGGACACCGAAACGGTCGGTCGCCGGTGTGACATCGTTCGTGGTGGAGTCGGTTAGTCGAGTAGTCAGTGCTATAGCTGCAGAACCGGCACTGATAGCGCTTGGGGCTCAGAGTTGCTGGCTCTCCTGGATATTTCCACGGATCGTAATGGGCTGCCTGCAACACTAAAGGATAGACATATAAATGAATACTCATCAGGTGAACAATACATTGGTGGAGCATTGGGCAGAAGGCACACAAATGAGTTCGCTCGTGCACTTGTGGAGGCTACACAGAACAGGTGGTAATTCGCACTATCATCCCTGAATCGTTTGCACTTTTTTTGCGTAATATAGGTCCCCACTAAGAAGCGTAGCAATTTTAAGCATCGGGGCCTGCTTTCACACAACGCTTCTTACAAGCAACGAGCCTGCCACAAATTTTGAGTGATGAAAGTGCAAGATGGGCGAAATGTTTTGTCGCAGTTAGATGCATGGCGTCCAACCATCACTCGAATGAGGCCTTGGTGACATGAAAAGATATAGCTGTAAATGAAATGCTTCTAGCAACTGGCCCCTACATATTATAATTCTTTCTTGTTTAATATCTACAAAAAAATTAAAAGACAGCAGTAAAAACAAAAATACATATATAGTTCAGGTATCCTGGCTCATAGAGAGGAGTTATACTAATGCACGCAGCTATGACGTTAGGGTGACACATTTCTTTCCAGACATCTGGCAGCTGCCCACCAATGCCATCACAGATTGTGAAATTCTGCCTTTAGTTACACCCAGAGCTAAGTAATAACAACAACAAAAAGAAAACAGTCAGTTGCTTTTGGCACTTAAAGGCGTAAGTACTCAATTCAGTGCACTGGATGTTCTAGTCACTCATTCATCTAAGTTTTAAACCCTTTCTAGCTAGAAAACGTCATTTAAATTTGTTGGCTAGAGTGCACATCTGATTTGATATGTTGCCTTCATTGCAAATAGTATAAACGGTTCGAAATATGCAGCACTTTTCATTTGAATATGTCGTGCTCCATCATTGTTTGCGCTGCTGGAAGTTGGCACTTTTCTAAAGCTCGGCAATATGGCAAGTAAATTTATGGGAGTGGAATGGCTAGTACCCTGCAACAGTGAACTTCCTAGGCCTAACTAGCCTCGTTTTTGTAACGAGACTTCACAAAGTGTCAGTGCCAGCCACTCATGTAAGATTTCTGTATAAGAGGCCTCCAAGGTATTTGAAGTGACATTAAATACGTGGTTGACAATAATATACATCTTTAAAAAGTTCTCCATAGCACTACTAGTAACCCGATTCGAGCTAACAACCACAATACTTAAGGCCAAAACATGTGCGACTAGGGAAAAAGCTAGGCAGCATGTAACATACTTCAGATCTTGAACATAGTGTTCATAAAACAAAGTGTACAGCGACTGTACTTCGGTTGTACGTGTGCAAGCTTGAAATTAAAACCAAAAGTGAACGTGAGAAATCGGCCAATAAAGAATGGTAGCAATAAAACTGATAGGCATGCGTGGAATGCGCAGCACAGTCGCAGCAAAAGCTGGAAGAGCGACCTTTTTAGAGCTTCTTTGGAAAATTCTTTGGGTAACTACTACAAGCACATTTGCAAGGTACCCACTGCATGATAAATTATAGTTTTTTTCTTTCACACGTTTCATAAGTTTTTATAAGTTGTTTTTAGAAGTGGCAGCAAGTAAGTACCATTAAAATTATGTGCGTGGCTAATCATAGTAACAGTTACATTTTGGTGCACTTTGTTTAACATGGCATACAAGATAAGTCTTTTATTCAGGCTGCACACAACCTTGCTGTCATTTTTCCTTTTCGACCCAGCATGAAATTTTATTACATGGTACTCTACTCCACACTGAGTAGGTGCCTACGAACTCTAGAGAGGCCTGTAGCCTACAGATACTCGCAACAATGTATGTTTAAGACAGTTATGAATACATAAGCTATTCAGTGGTATGCAGCAACAAGAACTCCAGAAGCACACACACACATTCATTTCCCGTGAGCATTTTTATCAAAATATGAGAAAAGGGGGCAAACAATATCACTTTGATCCACACGCACGTCCATTACCCTTTAGTCCAACAAGAGTCCAGAGTCCAACAATACTGCACGGAGGATCTCTTACTTGATCCAAATCGTAGCAGCACATATAAACTACCACAAGAGGCAAAGAGCCACCCCAAGGCGGGTTACATCGTGGGAAAAAAAAACCTCTAAAAGCACCAAAACCAACCATCATGCCACCTCTTTTCATCTATATAAGGCTTTTATAAAAGTATATACTAAGCGCTATCTATACAGCATTGACAAGCAGCCCTGTATCGTAAAAAACTAGCCACAAGGCGACATTGAACACAATAGCATTGCACAATGTTTGAACTCGACAGACCTGTACAGCCTGTACAGATGTTGCAGTACTGAAAACTGAGTATAAAAACACGTCTTTCCCGATACAGCAAAACTGACACATGAATGGAACGATGCTCCCAGTGTCTGGAATATTACAAACCTGCGCCATCTCGCATGCACCGTAAGGAATGTCGGAATAACCCAAAAAAAACTTCAAAAGCAAAAAAAAACATCAAGAGAACTGGCAAGAGAAGGGGTTATAAAAAAGTACCGATTTTCATTTTTTTCTAAACTACGCACGATTTGTTTTGAAAACTTGCAAGACAGATAAAAGTCGTAAGCACAAGAATCAACCTAGCTAAAAGGATTCTTTTATTTAACCACGAACAATGACTCACTTCAACACGGAACAATTTTTTTTTTAACACCGCTATCAAAAATACGGCTGGCTGCATTAGCCCGAAAAATTGTGCCTTCTCCCCCTAGGACAATGAAGTGCAAGAGTGAGGCTTTGAAGTGTCAATGAAATACTGCGCCACAACTTCTGATAATAATAACATCTCGGGTTTTACATCTCGAAACCATGGTATCATTGTAAGGGACACCATCGTAGGGGGCTTTGGAAAAGTTGACGATCTGTTATTGTTTAACGTGCACTGACATCGCACAGTACAAGGGCATTTACCATTTTGGAATGCCACAACTTCTGGAACCACGCTGTGATTGATTGATATGTGGGGTTTAACGTCCCAAAATCGCCAATAGATTATGAGAGACGCCGTAGTGGAGGGCTCCGAAAATTTCGACCACCTGGGTTTTTTAAACGTGCACCCAAATCTGAGCACACGGGCCTACAACATTTCCGCCTCCATCGGAAATGCAGCCGCTGCAGCTGGGATTCGATCCCGCGACCTGCGGGTCAGCAGCCGAGTACCTTAGCCACTAGACCACCGCGGCGGGGCGAACCACGTTGTGCCATAAAAACACTTTCACTCGAGACAACTTTGCAAAAAGGGAGACAAGCATATGAGTTGTGGAGCCTGTCGGTTGGTGACAGGAGAATAACGAATCTCATGCTTCATTTTCCATCACGAAGACAAAAAGATTTCACCAAATAATTTGTTGGCACCTATGAGGAAACGGCCTCAACAACCTGAACAATATTTAACTTAGCAAAATTTTACAAAGGCTGATGATAAGAGAGACGACTCTGCAAAGAAGCCACTTTACAGAAAGAGCTGGTTTTCTTGTGAGCTTCTTGAGTTCTACAACATAATTTTTGTACCACGAAATTGCTAATGTGGAGCAAATGACTGCCCACATAAAGGGCTTTCCCTACTCTATCCAGTACAGTAGAGTTATTTGAATTTTGGTTGAAAGAATAGAGTTCACTTTTCACTGCCATACATGTCATAAAGGGCACTGCTAACATCACTGCATACTGAGCGAGCTACTGAGCTACAGCATTCGCAAGAAAGAATGTGAAAATGCATAAAGCATGAAAATCGATTAATTCAAGGTGACTTCTTTGCAAAGTTAATACTAACGTACCCTCCCCCCTATCTCTCCTTATTTCTTTTCACAGAAAAAGAAAATAAAATAAAGCAATGAAAGCAGTGCAATGGCTGATCAAGGGCGAGGAAGGCGCTATTTCCTAAATAAACAACTGAACTGATGCGACACTTACAGGACACTGGGCAAAATAGGCAATTACTTGATCTGGACATGACATTACTTATCGCGTACCACAAGTGTGATTTGTGCATGAAATCTGACAACGATTGAGTCGGTCTAAAATTCATAGGTATTAAGACTTGATTTCCTCACTGATGCGACCTTTGGGCAACAATGATTTACATTGATAAAGTTCTAAAATAAAAAAAAAAACAGAGGATGTCGTTGTCAATCGAGGTTGAATAACAAGAACGCGCATGTTCTTGCACTGCGTAGCTACCACGTGTCACACTAACAAGCTCCGCCTCAATATTGCCAAGAAAAAACTCGGCCACGAAAAGACTCGCGCAGGACAGCTTATCGTGCAGCTTTGCTGTGTGATTGTGAATGTAGACACATTAACCTTCAATTACGACGAAATGTGCAGTTGCAGTGACTAAGACAAAATAAAGCACACCACGCACTGGCGCCATGCAGATGCGGCACAATCACGCTGCACAGAGGCAAACCGTGAGCAGCTAAGCATAAAAGCTTTACAATAGCAACAAGTGTAGTTAATGTTACAGCACAAAACTAAAAGAAAGTACAACACTGCAATTGAAAACATGCTCCACTGGCTTCAACAATACACACAGATACAGCTGTATATTAAATAATATAACACTTACGTCATCTGAAGGAAATGAAAAGCAGAAATTCATGAACACAGCGTCAATATAAAAACTGCTTCAAACACCAATAAATCCAAATGTCGCTGCAAAGGTAAAGTTTCAAAGCCTTTCTGCAGCTCTTTTTACAGAAAAAATAAAATGAAACAACAGTAATGTACGCTTATACATATTTATCTGGGAGTGTTCTATTGCTCACTTTTTTTCATCTCTCTGCCTGTTTTACGGGTAACTGGGCACAGCCGAACCATAATTTAAGGATTAGGCAGTATTGTTATGTAACAGCCATCATTGAGGCTTGCATTTTTTTATGGCAGCGCATCCATATATACTTAGTTCCCCAAGCTACTAGCGATACTTCCATGTGATGCAAAAGCATCTGCAAACAAAACAAAGCTTCATCTCATTCAGCTTTTTTTAAATATGAACACACATTCAACAAGCCTTTCAGCCTAATTTCCTGTTGGGTGAAAGTTACATTTGGCTCACTTTTGTGAACCTTATACGAAAGCTAAGAGCATGACATTCACTAACACTAAGCAATTCTATAAATTAAATTGAATCACAGAGTTTTATGTGCCAAAACTACGCTAGGACTATAAGGTAAACTATAACGAGAGACTCCGAATCAATACTGACTGTGCGGGGTTCTTTAATGTGCACCTGAATCTAAGTACACTGGTGTTTTCACACTTCGCTCCAAATTGAACACAGCGACCGTGGCAGGGTATCGAAGCCGAGCCTTAGCTGCACAATGCCTGCTTGCAACTCCAGGCATATTGTTCAATGTAAAAACACAAAGGTTGTCCAAACAAGGTTGTGCTGTGTGTGTACAGAAGGATCGCAAGCGTAAACTAATGTAAAATCATGCTATATCGTCTCGCAGACGCCACGTTTTTTCCATTAAAAGAAATGTGAGCTTGCACATACTTTTAAGTTCTTCAACACAAGGCATCTTCTTCTGGTTCGGGCTAAATGTGAATATTCTTTTAAACCCTAATTAGGCACCCACTCCTGGTCAATATCGATTCCTAAATCAAATGTTTTCATTAATATGTGCTATATATATTTAACTAGACATTTATTTAAAGGGGCCAGGACAACCAATTTCTGATTATAATCTGTGTTAACTAGCTTAATCTTCGTATACGCACAAATAATCTAGCAAAATTTTAGCGCATTTGTTCAAGCACTCAATTCACAATTGAATACTTTTATAACCACGCGAGCAACTGGATAGTCGGGCAACACTGGCACACTCTTGAGCTGTGACACAAACAGTTGGCTCTGCGAGTGTTAGTCCCCAAGAGTGATCGTGTTCTGTGGTCAGTGGCATGAGAAATTGAGATACGTATTATAGTATTCTTCTACTTGGCACTGAACTGAATGATTTGCAGCAGCTGATACTTCAGTAGGTAACAACAGTTCTGCTCCTTGTTGCACATGATGTCACAGGTGCCATGGCAAAACGGAGGTCGCCTGCGGTGGGCGAGATTGACAGCCGGTTACTTCTAGAGCTTGTTTTACCCTGAAATATTTTTTTACGGCTGACTTTTTATACCTGTATAGGCATAATAGACCCTTTACTTCTAGTTTTTGCTGAAAACAACAAATTGTTGGGCGACTCTGTCATGGCCCCTTTAAAACGTTGCTGTTATTGTGACATCATGCAACATACCAAATGATACCAAACACTAAAAAGTTACAAGACTCATCACAGAAATGAACAAAGAAACACCGTACCTCTATAGGGCATTTTTATACAGCTTAACACACATTAAAGCTGCACTCAACATATTGCCTTTGATGCTCGATAGCCTCAACCAAAAAAAATATTTTCCCCGAAACTGACTCATCTGGCTCGCATACCTTTGAGCGTTTACTAAAGCTAAATAAAAACTATGTTCAGCCATTAACTGCACAGCTAATTATTAATCTGCCCCACAATAGTTTGAAGCTTCTTTATTTGCTAGACGTGTTCTTGTGCCTCAGCCGCACTTCTAAAGTGTCTTTGAAAAAAAAATTTTTTTTGCTCTTAAAAATGCAGCAAATCTTAAACGTCATACAGCATTTACAATTTAATTATGATGAGCACCAGGCAGATCTTGGAAGACGTACCTGCACAGATTGCCAGAAAAGATAGCTAGACTTTACCTTTCTTTTTTATGTTTGCAAATGTGCACATTAGAACTATGAGAAGTGATACAAAAGAAGGAATAAAAGATATGCTGAGCTGACACAATTTTCTCACAACTACTGGCTTGGAAGATATTGTGTTAAGCTTCACAGTAAAAAAAAATACATATTGAAATGGGTCCAGCTGTGCTATCTGCCATATATCGTTGGACAATTCAAGCCAGTTAGAAGAAGTATACATTATTGAAGTCAAGTTGTGTTTTGAAACAAGAAGTTCCCACCTGTTGAAATATATGTGACTCCTTTGCAGTGCTTTTCATAGCCCAGAGGATTATTTATAGCCATGGCAGATTGCTATTCTTTGCATTCTGCAAATGTACCTTCCCTCCCTCTCGCTAAACGTGCTTCAAAAAGCCTGGCACACTCTCACTACAGCAAACTGAAATGTGACATGATTGTGTATCACGACCTGCAGCAGAAGTTATACTTAAGACACTTTGTGTTTCAAGAGATAACACCCCACAGAGCCACATCTGGCTGGTACTATGTAAAAGCTGGTTACTGATACAGGATTCCTCGGAGAGAGTTAACTCGTGACTCGCTACATAACCAGCATGGCCTGAACTAGATCTGCCCAGAGCTTGCTCACAGGCACCAAAACACGCCGGACACATGCCGTCTTCGGCGTCGGTCACGTTGTGAAGCTGTTCGTCTCGTAGGCACGACACCGGTGCTTCTTCAGGTGTTCGTTGCGGCTGAACGAGCGGCTGCAGTGCTGGCACACAAACGGCCGCTCGCCCGTGTGCACGCGCACGTGGTTGTTCAGGTTGGTCTGGTAGTTGGTGGAGTAGGAGCAGTAGGTGCACTGAAAGCGGTGCGTGGGCACTTGCTGTTGCCGGGTGGCCGACACCAAGCGCTGGTGCGAAAGCGACATCCGCGGAACCAGCGGCATGTGGCGTATGGCCCTTACCAGCAGCGAGCGACCTGCAATGATAGAGGGAGAGAGAAGAGAGGGTGGTTTTGCGGTGAGAAGAGGAGTAGGTAAAGGATGGACTGTAGTTGAAATTATGAGTTGGCAGTTAAATATGTTGGTAAAGATATGGGGCAAGACTCAGCAACGTAAAAAATGAAATACATCATAACACAGCGTTGCACATACATATACCAATCCACACAATAGGAAAAGACTGAAAAGTAGCTGGCCGTTTCAAGAGGCAACTAGAGTTTTGTTTTGCAAATTATGCATGTCACTTAAGCTGTGCTTGTCACATTTGTATCACTGACATTACCAGTTGCTACAACTCAAAGAAATTAATATAGGTGCAAGTTCAACACCAGCTGCTACACTAATGAGTTGCGGCTCTTCATGTGAGGATTCTGCATTTCTCACAAGTCTTGGTGAAACGATCAGAGCTGAACTATTTAGCGTGCTAAGGATGGTATAACTTTTCTAACATTAGCTCACTTAGTATACAAATTAATGGACCTCTATTCAGTGGTATGCAAGGCTTCAATAATAATAATACAGTATGACGAAATTCATAGTTTGGTCATGACCAGTAATGATTTTCAACAGTGCTGCATCGCCAATGTTGGAAGTGGCTGAGGTTGATTATTTATTCCAATTATGGAGCTCAAATATACAGTATAACACTAGAGGAGAAATGGACTTTTTTTTTCGTCATAGCCTCTCGAGCAATCTGACAGAGAGCAATGTACTAAAGGCAGACGTAACAAATGGAAAAAGCTGCTGTTTCTATAGGTGGTGAATACTAAGCACATGTTCACAAAATTCCACATGCTCAAAAACTCTTGCGCCAAGCATCAGCTATCACTTATCAGTCTAGAAAGTCAGCACACCTGCCTAATCTTCTAATATAATACAATGAACACAATTCCTATCAGAAATTTTTTGGTAAAATATCTAAAAGAAAAGCGAATATGCAAGGATGAGTTCGATTCACAAGCATAAAAACTAGTTTTTGAAAAGTAACAAAGGAAAGAGAAAACCAATGTACACAAGCTATTTTCCAAAATTTTCTCTCGTCTTTCCATGAATTATGACAAATCTGAAAGGAAAAGGGCAATGCATGCAATATGAGACAAAAAGCTCACAAAAATTCTGACAATGTACTAAAAACTGAAAAAAAATCTAAAAAAGAAGAAATTACACGTGATTTGATAGTCATTCTGCACATAACGAACCAGCATTTTCATCTAGGGTAATCTTTGTACACTGCACATGAAATAAGCATAGCATGCAAGGCACACTGTGCAAAAATGAGATCTGCCACTATAAAAATGGGAAAATCGGTGAAAAGTACACCAAACAATGAAAACATAAGTAATGCCACAAACAACACATTTCTTGATGGCGATCACTTAAGACCGAGCGTAACTGCTGAACTTAGAATTTCTTCACTTACTGTTGATGTACATTTTCACAAGTTAATTTGCCACTGCTGTTAATGAATATGACAGCAGGGAGCTAGTTCATTATACATGCAATGCAAATGGCAAGCGAAAACATCATAACGTCGAAATGGCGGGGACAAGAATAGAACAAATTACACGCAGATCCGCGCAGAATATCTGTTACAGGGCCAGAGGTGCCAGACATACAGCTGAAAAAGTCAGAAAGACACATTTTAATTGCATGCCAATCCATTCAACCTTGCAGTAAAACTTGCTAAGCAATGAAATTTTTGTGGAGAACCCAGAACCAAGTAAGGACCATTGCCATAGTGTGTTCAGCTTCAGCGGTTGCCAGTCCCAGGGACATATGCATAGCCTCATCATGAACTGAACTCCCTGTGGCCAGCATGCGATGAGCCCCAATTAGAGTTAGAAGTGTGTGTGGCACCTCTGTCCCACATAAACATGCAGTTATAGACTACACAGCCCAGCCTTCTCAGAGCCTTAAGCAACCTGTGATCTTAAGATATTGCTGCATGACATACATTTCAAAACTGACAACCATTTTAGATAGAATTCACCTGCTTGCAATTCCGAGAATGCCAGGGGCCTCAGAAAGGGCAGTGTGTCTTTCGCAAATCGTAATATATAATTGGTGCACTAATAAAATGCTATGCACTTTTCATTTCACTGTTCGACAAGAAAAACTCCGACTAGCACCAACATTTAAAAAAACAAAGAAACTGTTCAATGATTTCATTCCGATGTCCATAAGGCGCTAAGAAGTGACTGTAATTTCATAAATCGAAAAGCAGAAACAAACGGTAGCGCTAAAACTAGCAAATGATGACAGTAAGTGAAGAGATGTAAAATGCCAAAAGAATAGCCTTTATTGGCAGAATATAAATGCCATTCTACAGTAGTCTGCATAGTCTGAAAAGGAAGTTCTTAGCTCCCCACTGCTGACATGACAAAAACATGCTTCCAACTGCGAAGTACTCAACAAGTACACAATCAGTCCAGGCCAAGACCTAAAATGTAATGGCGTACTAGGAGCTACGCATGTTCAGTATACCTGCCATTTTTTTGTTACCTCAGATGAAATCGCAAAAGCAGTAGTAGGGGACACACCACATAAACAATAGAAAACAAGAAAATGACAGCAAGCTTGCTTTTTTGAGGGAAAAAAAAAGCAGCTGCTGGAACAGTTTGGCTAAATCGGAAGTCTTTGTAAACAATGTCTGAAGACGGCACAGCTTATCTCAACATGCGCTTTCACGCTACCAATAAAACAAAGCACGAGCACACGATGTCAATGTGCGACGTTACAAGAGAAATAATGTCATAAATACAATCAACCTGAGTACATAATCTTTGAAATTAGGAACAAGGAAGACAAGCGTACACTCACGCACTTGAACACAACGAAAAAAGGGAGGGGGGTGCTAATGAAAATGCTAATTTGCATCAGTGCATACAACGTGATACGAACCCGAGAAAGCTGTCTCAAGTAGACACACACGTTTGGACAGTCCTAAATGTCGAGATACTTTTGTCAAATATTGAAAGAAAAAAAAAGGGAGGTCCTATAGACTGTGAACCTTCGTTGAACTTGTTCTCAGTAATAATTAAATGTGTAGGTGTGACAAAAGTACATCTCAATGACACAGCCAATGATCAGTAATAAAACGTAAAAACCACTTGCACATAAACAAAATGCAACAATACGAAAGACTTTGAGAGATTGGTATAAGTAGTTTAGCAAATATGAGCGCAATATAAAAACACAAATGAGTCAAAAACATATGGGAACATGGCTCGTTTCAATTAAAACAGCTCTACGGTCATTCTAGCAATTGTCTACTAAAAATACTACACTGGGTCAGACATTCATAATTCTCTACGGTGTCACTTTTTGGCTTGAATATTACCCTACACCAGTGCACACTGCTCTGGCTTGGAAAAAGCAAACATTTTGCATACAGCCATAAGTGCTAACTGCTACTAAAGCTGCATAAGGGAGGCTTACTTTGCATATGAATGTATCCGGAGCTATTAACAAATATGTCTGCCCAAGGAAAGACAGCCCTGTTCAAAAAGGGATCAAACATACAGCTCACAATGAATAAAAATGGGCATCAGGCATTCAATGTCATTAATAGCACATTAGCTATATATGCAGGGCCCACGTTTACTTGAATACACAAGACAGGTTCGCATCCAAAATGAAAAATTTTAAGCAAGAGAATGACATTTTATAGAAGGTGTCTATTTTATTTGGTTCTACTTACTGATACCTGCAAGGTATGAAAAACATTTGTGCATATAACTCAAGCTCTCTGAAAAAAAAAAAAGAGAACTTAGGATAAAAAACTGTAATCTGTTCACCGAGTGCTTCCTGTAATGCTCCAAAGTTTGCTAATCTAAACTAACCGCGTCAAGCATATAATAAAGGTTACATTGTTCAGTGCATATAGGAATATTATTTTCAGCAGTCCTTGCTACAAAATAGCCTGAAAGAATAAAAGAGATGCAGACTTCTTCGCACTTGGCTAAAGCGCAGCTCAAGTAACTGGCAGCATGGCACACAAAAGGAAAGTACTAATTCTATGAAACACAAACAAAAAACATCTGTCACTTTTTGACAGTGCTGCAAGAATGAGAATAAAAAAAAGAGTAAAAGGAACAAAACCTGTCACTTTCTCTCTTACACTACATTCTCACGAACCTGCCTTCTTACTTCTCTTCATTTAATAATCTCGCCGAAACTACGAATGTAGCATAAACTCTGACAAAACTAGCCTTCTCATCTGCTTTCGCGTTTGCTATTGCAATCGTTAAAATGTTTGCTTATCCAGCATCCAATCACATTTAACGAGGCAAACCGTGTGTACGACAAGACAAGCGACGCTAACAAGACATATGTGCCGAGTATTAACTGGTCTTTCATATAAGAGCAAACAGGCATACGCATACGTGTAAGGCATATTGTACAAAATGCACAAGCCATCTATAACTTGTTCAAATAGCATTTCATAAAAAGCAATGCGATTTCTTGTCATTGGCTTTTCGTAAAGTAGAACTCTAAAACAAATCACCAGATGCTTTGCTCATGTAATCTGTCCAATCACTTTTTCCACATTAAAATCTACTTCCCTACACGTTAAACATCAAGAGCACATCTTATAAATGTTCAACAGCTAACAAAGTGCCTCTGTCGAGGTTCATGCATCTAATGTAGTTCCTGCTCGCCATTAAAGACTGCTTCTCAATGCAACTGCTAAGAATACACGTAAACAGTCCCGCTCCTTTTTGCAACAATGTGAACCTCTGACACAATGAACAGGCACAGTGCACGACAGCCAAACGTTCTGCATGCGCACAGTAGGATATTTGCGATTCCTGCCAGGTAGTCGCCAACCAAAGGGATCATCCTAAAAACATTGCCCTGATATCCTCAATAATCAATGCTCTGTCGACTTCAGTTGTCGAAGTATTTTCAATTCTGCGAAATCCTAAAGCACCGGGAAGCTCTGCAGTCACTCTAAACATTGGAAGTGCATGCCATACGGTTAACTAAAAGGCCTGTATTTGGCGATGAAAAAATTATGACATTTGTTGCACAACACCTGTGATCTGACATCTTGATCAGATGTAAAAAAAAGGAGACTCCATGTTTTGTGATGGAGCCATATGAACTCACAAAAAAGCATTCTAACATCATTCCCTGGAATATTTCAGAGGCTTGAGTATTTCATACTGCTTTTTTGGCAAACAATCTGATAGGCCAAAAAAGACATTACAAAGAAAACACTCTTGAATACACTGCAGACAGTGCAGTTGTTAGGCATGCATTGTAGGTCAATACTTCTATGCGGCTTCATATTAGTAAATGTGGTACATACAAATGCTATATTTAAAAGGGTTCTGCAACACTTTTTCATCATTGTTAAGAGACACCGCTGATCGGTACACTACGCTCCTGGGAACATGCGAGACAAACATTATATCACAGCATGCGGACAGGAATTTACAATTAGTTGTCAAAGTCACTTGGATATCATTCCCTCTTTTTTTCTACAAATCATGACCTACCAAAATGACCCCACCAAATTCACGACTACTGGCTGAGTTGCCATCACGAGCAGCACAGCTACGGTTGCTGCCGCAGGAGGCCACCACATGCCCGTACGAGCACTAAGGATTATGAAAATAAGCGGCGCGGTATGTTCGAAGGAAAAAAAAAAGAGTGTTCAAGGTCATGATATGTACATGACATAACTTCTTCTCATACACCATCCCTCTCTGCTTAGCTTTCAGATTGCTCGTCAGGACAAGAGAAGAGAGAAAGCAACCACAGCCTGCAAAAAGTCTCCAACTTGACTCGTACTTGATAGATTTTAAGTTTTGCGGTGGCTGATTTGAGAGGCGACAAACTCCTTTAATGGAGCCATTTGATGGTTACCCAGAAAAGTGCTGCAGGAGACCTTCGGAATTAATTCAGCCTTTTACAACCAGAAAACTATCACCAAAGTTCTTAAGAAGCCAAACTTCATCAGCCTAAAATATGAAAAGCCTAAATTTTGTTAAATTTGCTGACGAATGCTCGCAAATAATAAAACAGCACTGAACTTATAAGGAAACAGCTTCTTGAAGTGACTAAAATATGGGTTGAAACAACCATTATTGGCGCACATCTTAAATGCCAACTCCATTCGTAACATTAACACTAAAGTCACATTCTCAGTTAAGTCACAAATGATAATTTCTCCCCACGCTTGCTGCACCCGTTTCCCATCCCTCTGCAGTTTTCGAAAATGTGTTATAGAATGAGCACCAAGAGGCAGTGACTTAGCTGCTCCACAGTGACGAACATGTTGAAGTCAAGCATCTCATAGTAAGAGCCAAAATTCCATAGTTCGCAAGCAAAGAAACAAAGACAGCTTAGAGTACAAGTACACCCATGTTAATGCACGGAAGGTTAACAGGAAATAATGCAAGCGATATACCTGAGTACCTATCTAATAAGTGTGAACAATTATGGGTTCTACATAAATGAAAAAATGCATGACTAAAAAAGAACAAGGCACAAAAACAGAACAGGGTAGGGGAGCTAATTCCTTCGAAGATACGTCTACCACTTGAAACTCACAAAAGCGGCTCATGCCTTCCTCTTGGAATAATCGGAGAGCTTAGACTTGGGTTGGTGAACGTAAACTAAAGATTCGTGAATAGCAAGGTGAAGAAAAAGCTTGTCAAGGCTAGTCAACAGTACTTCATTCTGAGCGGCTGTGTTCTTGACCACCAAGACAACAAGCCTGACCGCCTCTACTAGCAACTAGGTAAATCTTGTTTGGTGGATGCAGAATCGCACAGGATTGAACCAACACTGAAGAGAAAGACAATTTAATAAATTAACTTTCCACAACCCCAGAAAGCACCACTTTTGTCATAGGAGATTGTTTGGCAAGCCAGAAAACGCAGGTGACGACACCACATGGAAGTCTTTGCACCGGCTCGCCTCCAATTTTGATACTTTTCGCTAACCATCTAAAACTTGACTGGCTCGAAGACCATCTAGTCCACTTATGAACCACACTGTTCATTTAGCTAATAGCATGAAGAGGACTTCAAGAAATGACAGTAAATAACTACAAAGATCTCTAAACAAAGTGAGACATAGAATAACGTTTCAAATCACTACGCGAGGATCAGAGTATCAGAATTTCTCTACAGTAGATGCTGTTCTTCTTTTCGTGTCGTCGCATGTATACAGTACTTGCCAGAGAATGTGCACATCATTTACCGTGATTCAGTAGCCAGCCAAATCTTTAGAATAAAAATTGCACGGCATCTTTTGACAACCGAGTGTTTTTTGTAAGCGCTTTCCTATAATCGAATGTTCGATATGCTATTGCTAAATGTCTTCAATAATTTATTAGCGCTAGTACAATGGTATGAGGCTTCACAGAAATGCATTTTGTGAACTGAAAGTTTGGTAGATAGATCGATATGTGGGGTTTAACGTCCCAAAACCACAATATGATTATGAAAGACGCCGTAGTGCAGGACTCCAGAAATTTCGACCACCTGAGGTTCTTTGTTGTGCACTCAAATCTGAGCACATGAGCCTACAACATTTCCGCCTCCATCGGAAATGCAGCCACCACAGCTGGAATTCGATCCCGTGACCTGTGGTTCAGCAGCCGAGTACCTTAGCCACTAGACCACTGCAGCGGGGCGAACTGAAAGTTTGGTCTTCCTTGAGCAGATGGTAGCAGAGCGTGTTCAGCATTCTCTATATAGCAATAATTCTACTGGCGAGCCCATTAACAAAAGTTAGTCATCTATCTAGCTATGCTAACATAATAGCCGCTACAAAGCTAAGCAAACTGTCAAGCTCTCAACATAGCTAGACATCAAATAACGTATCTAGGGCTGCAAATAATGCCTTTGTACGCAACGGCATGCACTTCCAATGCTTCAAGACAGATAAATCGACAACGTATCTTGACATAATGACCATCTCTGCGTGCAGGTGTACCTCAATCCATTGTATACAGAATCTTGACACGAAACCACCAGACCTAACAATCTTAATGCGAACAAGCTTTATCAAAGCACACTTTGATATAATAAAGCCACATTGTGTTGTAAAAGCCAGTCTATCAGGTGTTTGATTCAAATGTGCATATTGTCACTGAAAGTGACATTGCTACAGTACATGTGCTTCTCAGCCAAGTAGGATGACAAAGCAGCACAAAGAATGATGACAACAAAGCTGCTGACTTCGACAGCAACGTCACTCAAAGTAGAAGTTGTGGCAGAAGTCTGTGTGCAGCAACGAGTGATACATGTGCTATAACCTACCTCCTTATAAGGAGTTGGCAAGGTTAAATGACCTGCAGCCCCATCTTCGCTTGCTTGCATGAAACACCTTTACTAGCTGTGTAGCTAGATTCGTTTACACACTACAACTAGATCCGTGTAAAGCATCTGTGTAAAGAGGCAAGCACATACTTTCACATTTGATTTCATACTGCACAAACCAGGCACACAGCCATTATTAGGCATTTTTGGTGCCATCATTCTTTGCCCCATACCAGTGTCGTTATGTTGTGACAATGAGAAATTTGCCTAGCATACTACTTTCGTGCACAGCTGAACGTTGCTCACTGCGCCATGTGCACGAGCATCATGTGCTGCAGTAGGAGCGCCTCGCCGAGGAACGCTTCTCCGCATTTGGAACAACTGAAGAGCGAGTTTGCCGGAGGCACGGGTGATGAAGGCGAGAGCCCCGTCGGCGACACTGCGGACGCGGGTACGACGACGTCACGCATCCGCGCGATGCAATTGTGCTTGATCATCTGGATCTTCTGGATGAAGCCCTTGCCACAGTCCGAGCACTTGAAGGGCCGTTCTCCCGAGTGCACGCGGATGTGGTGTCGCAGGTTGGTCATGATGTTGGTAGAGTAGTGACACTGTCGGCACTGGAACTTCTTAGGCATGTCCGTGCCACCGGACGAGAAGAAGTGCCGCAGAGATGTGGACGACGGGCGTCCCGCGTTGCTGTTGCTGGCGCGCAGGAGGCAGGGAGCGATGGGATAGCCTCGTACCGTCGACGCTGGTCCCGAAGAAAAGCAAGAAAGAAAACAAAAGAGACGTCAACTTCCGATACTTGAGCAACAAGCGTGTGGCACAGATGTCGTGAAAAACACTAATACAGTGGTTTTTGCGAAGTTAATTATTTTACCACTTTACTCACTGGTGCAAATGTGCTAAGAGATATAGAAAATGCGTGAAAAAAGAACAAGATCTAGTCAAGTGGTGCATCCAAAGTAACAAGGTCGCTTACTATACAAGAACAGCTGAATGCAAGCTCATTTTGCTATGCCTTTTCACACTGCCGTTCACGTGCAATCTTCATGTTAGAGTGCCCAAGGCCACTGCTACATCCTCTCCTGAAAACGGCAGCACGACATTGATGCCAACTGGCAAAGTGATGTTTGAAATTCAGAACAGCAGTGCAGAGCATCACACAGATGGCAACAGATCAAAATGTGTCACGCAAAAAATTATTGAAGTGGTCGAGATTAAATACAGAGACCCTGTAAGTAGCCCCCAATCTGCTTGTCAGAGAAGGAAATGGTATTTCCGCCACTTGGGCCACCTATTTCATTTGCCGAGTCGATTACCTTGTGTGCCCCATCCCCTCTTTTTTCTTTAATGTCGTGTGCATATATATATATATATATATATATATGAGATCGCATGCAACAAATACTGAGTTGTAAATTAGCGCTGTGTCCGTTTTGATCTACTGTCCTCAGTGTGATGCTTTGCGCTTCTGTTCTGAATTAGGTATTATCAACCAACTCATCAGACTGTCTTTTTGATGCTTACAAAAACTCTAATCAATGAAGTTAGAATTTTTGCGCTTCTGTTCTGAATTAGGTATTATCAACCAACTCATCAGACTGTCTTTTTGATGCTTACAAAAACTCTAATCAATGAAGTTAGAATTTCCAAGGTAATATATTACAAAAGAAACAGTAGGAGAACTTTCAGGAACTAGTATTTTCTTTATACTAGGCTAACGCATGCAAATTGATATCATGCGCACTAGAAATGAAAGACAGTGGCTGAACACACAATACACAGCTATCAAAACTGCAGTAAAATAACCACAAATTAATAATTAGTTTTCTTTTAGCCAATTTATATTGTAATTATATCACTTGAACTTGTGTAACTAACCCAAAAGAACACCCAGACGTAGCATAAACTATACATACAGCATACAAAGGTTCAACGGCTTTCATATAGTATGTAAAACCACAATACAACAAAGTTTTCAACTCGGCATAGAATATATATATAAGAAATGACACCTTTGTTTACATATTTTGAAACAGACAGAATACACAACTTTTTGAACACTTTGTAATGATATCAATGTTACAACGTAGAAAAAATTACACAAATGTTATGCTCACTGAAAACACCTGAGGTAATTTATATAATTTATATATTTATAGACTCTATGTGCGAGGAGTGAGTGAATAGTGAACTTCAGAACCAAATTCATTACAAATCAAACAGTGACGTTACCAAATAGAACATGAATAAAATACTATTTGAATAGTTTCCGAATAGTAAAACACTAATCTTCAAAGCAGGCCTGAATTGGTAAAGTGACAATCTTTAAAACTGCCCAAGAATTACACGAAATCTATTTTAAACAAATATTTCCAAGCTTTATTAAATGATCACATTACACATCCCTTCGCCCAACAAAAATACTATAAATATTCAAAATGAGCAGCAACTAGTCTACGAAATATTTTGTCACTGCATGGCTGAAACAAAGCAGTGACTATTATCAACACCTCTTAAATAAAACTGGTACTTAAATATTATGTGACTTTCATAACTTAACGTCATGAATTTTATAACAAAGATAATTGATTGTTGACACTATCGCTTTGGTGACACTGCAGTTTTAAGCAAAATGCATTCATCCTGTTATCAACAATGTGGTGTCGTTACTGCAGTAAGTACTAGGGCTGGGTAGATCTAGATGATTCGATGATGAAAACAGGAAAAGTCACCCCTCACTGTTCCCATGTTTCATTTCTTCGAATATTTTTTTGTCATAGCTAATTATTCAAAAGCTATTCAAAAAATATTTGGTATTTCCAGTATGCCCCATTTGATTTGAGTACCATATTCAACAAAAATTATTTGATTAGTTATTTGAAAATTCTGAATATACCCACGCTCTTACTATGCGCTATCGTGATAATATTTAGCTTCAACAATTAAAAAAAAAGAGACTGCTGGTATATAAGCTGCTGATGAATAATTATCAGTGACACAAAATGGGCTATAAACCACCAATATCATGACTACGTAGTCACACTCAATTACATTTTCATAATATGATTGCATAGTGCCACTTTAAACTTTTATAACACTTTACCTGGCAAACAGAGCAAAAATAATTAAGGACACGGATAAGTGAGCACAAAATAGGTGCAGAATAAAAAAAAGAATGTGTATAAACTATCATTTGCAGTTCATCTAGTAATCATTTCATTGATAACCCTCTGCACAAGATTCATAACAGGAAACTGAGATATTGACTTAGGTGCATATAATGCATTCTTGCAAGTTAAAAAAATTGAAACATCTATTAGAGGCATTGAAAGATGGTGATGCAAATAATTACATACAAAATCAATTTGAAGCTCCTGAAAAATAAATGAAAATGCACATAATTTAATGCAGAGTATAGATATATAAAAAGGCACACGCTCAAAAAGGCAGGACTTCAGGGAAAGACGCTTGAAGAAGTGAAAAATTTATGAACAGACATTTCGATAAGTGGACAGTTGCAGACTCGAAAACAAGTTCGCTTGTCGATGTGTTGGCTCCGGTCACACCTCGTCTTTATGAATTTTTTCAACAGCACACATTGCAGCACCATATCATGCACCATCTTGTAAAAACAACAGTACTGTAAAGTTCAACCTACCACAAAATTTCGTGCGCTCTCTGCTATCAACAGGCCTCGCGAGCTGGTCACATAACTTTGCAAATTACGGCTAATATTATTTCAGAAATCTTTGAACAATGTGCAATCTCATTTGAGTGCTGATAATGATGTTAAAGAGCTAGCATGCAATAAAGAACAATGAAATAAGTGTTCATGATAAAACAAACAACAAATGTACTTTTGAAACAATGTGAGAAAATCTAGTCTTTTTGTTTCACAAGTAAACTTGTGATTGATTGAAAACAAATTTGATTTTGAACAAACAGATTTGATTGTTACAACAATCAAATACGTGTCTCTGCAGCGAGTTCTGCTAGGTTTCTTTTACCGTTCAGATGGAGCAACGTAGTCGCTGATGGCGGGAGCAATCGTGCACTTGTCAAGGCAGTGGAAGTTTTCCCTTGCGTGATGCGAGCATCAGCAGCTCGTTTTCAGTGTTTTTAAAGATTTTAACTAAAATATTGGAATTATTTATTGGTTAATTCTGTTAATTATATCATTTTAGACAGTCTTTTATTTTAACCCAGCTTTCAGCATTTCTAGCTTGTTTTAGGACTGTATTGTCAACTAGTTCGTCACAACTTTGCGTTATCTCTATCTACAGATGGACGGCAAGCTTGGGCCTCTAAAGTGCAACGCTCTTAGAAATCTGCTGGAATGACAGCATTTATGGTGCACCCCATAGATGTCCACGAGCACAATATGCGCTGAATGCTAGCTTATGTAAGGGAATCAAAACCAACCAATCCGTAGACTTGAGTTATGTGGCAGCTTCACTCGCAATACTCTTTGGCTGCAGACATATCGGGCTGCATTTCGCACCATCAGACACAATACTACTTTGCAATGTTGCCTGTTCGCCGGTATGCCCTCCATAAACTTTAGTATTTCATATATGCTCCAATGGGTGATAGAACTTCCCGCTTCCTTTCAACCACAACAATGGCCAGCCAACACACTGCAACTGTCGAAACCCAATAAGGTCGAAAAGATTGTTAGTGCTCGGAAAGACGTCTGGGACAGATTTTTTTTTTTACTTACATGTAAAAATGCTTGCAATTACGCTATTCACAGCTTGACCTAAAAAAAAAACTTCCTTTTAATCATTTTACTCATATATTGCGACTTTTCAGTTAAGCACAACTTGGCTCTTTTTATAAAAAAAATGGCACTAAAATTTCGTTATACAGCGGCTGTATGTCTAGTTCGATTAAAGCTCACAGTTGCATTTCATGGAGCATAATCAAAAGACAAAAGGTTTTCTTCAAAACAATTGGGGCACAAAAGCCAACCACAGGACAGGCACGCCCTTTTTAAAGCAGTAACAGCTCAAAGCAATTTAGCCTTAGTGATTGAGGCAGCACAAGTAGAACCACAGATACACAGCAAAAGTTCACAAAGCTGACCACACATTCAGCATGACATGAATCAATTTTTTATCAATATTCCTTTTTGTATATTGGTGTGGACAATGTCCTGCTTCCATACATATCTTGAAAGGCGTACACTTGTTTTCCATCCATCCTTACCTAGACAGAAAAAAAAAAAAGGAAGTAAGTGACCATGGGTTTTATACAATCCTGAACTACCCACTACAGCACCAAAGTTAAGAGAGGTTTGGTTAGCACAAGCCACAAGTAAATGTAAGACAAAGTTTCACAACCCAAGTGCTATCAACACATTACAACATGGAGTTAGTGTCCAACGGGCGGGTAACGAACACAATTAGATGTATTTCCATGACCCCAAAATCGACTCCCACCCGACTACACCATTAGTTCATTTCATTTAAAAGGAGAGTCACTTCTCTTTTCTCCAGCGGCTTGACAGTGTTTGAACGGTGCAGGCAGTACTGCGTATCGCGTTCGTAGTGGTCGAAGTGTCGCGAGTCTACTTCAAGTTTGCTAAAGTGCGGACATTCAACTGGTTGTTGCGCAAGTACACAACGTCAGATTCCTCTAATGGCAGCCGGAGAACATGAACAAGCGGCAAACGCCGCAGCACGGGAAACAGGAAAGATATCGGGTTCCTCTCACGGATTGCGGTGCCCCCTCTGCCCGAAACCATCGGCTCCTGGTGAAAATTCCTTCAAAAACGAAAGTTCCTGTGGGTCACACCACTTTCGGTGCGATCGCTCGAGGAAGACGCGTCGAAGAACGTCGAGAACAGCACGCCCGACAGGGCACGAACAGGTCACGTCAAAACGAGCGTCCCCAATTTGATGCCACATAGCGGGGGGGTTCCATCCTCTCGGGGGGCCCTGCAGAGAGGGTCAACCACTCCCACCCAGACTGGATCACAGATTTTTCGCCGAACACAGCGCATACCACGTTGAAGACACTGTCGAAGTGCTGTCACTGTGCGTTTCTGTTCAAGAGTACAGTCGTACACTTGAATCCAGCACAGCGATTACGCATGGGACGACGACTTCACAAGCACGCACAACAAACATAATAAACAACACCAATGCGCTCCGCCATTTTTCTTGTCAAGCCATGGTTGCCGACGTTGAAAAACTTTTCCTGAGGCGTTCTTCATGCCATTCGTACTATCGCAAAAAACAGTTACGTGCTTCGCAAACCTTCATAACGGTACGCAGTACTGACCAATTCTAACATCTCGGAAGCCGTGTTACAAAAAAAAATACAGAGTTATCACTAGTCAAATGCAAAGACACTAAAAAATATATAATTGCAAAAACGAAACCGAAACTAAACGCATTGCTTATTGCGGTTCTTTAGCGTAATACTAGGAAAGCAAACCAGGTCATAACGCCTTGAGGCAAATGTTGATCAGCAGCAGTCGACGAACGTTTTGACCTCAGTCGAGCCCCATCTGCATCAAATTTCTTCTTTGCGATTGTCTCCTGTGAGCAGTGCAGGCTCTTGATTGACCCGAACAAGTACAGCTCTATACGAGATCTAGACTCGATCCGGACAACTATAAAGATTTCAACAGCAGTATCTGTTCTAGAATGCAATTGGTTCATTTCCGCACGCTCATTTGCAAGTGTTCCATTTGGCCAAGGAGTCTTTCTTTACGTGAACATATGTGTCACCTTGTCAAAATGTTCGCAAAAAAAATGAGGGAATGGGGGACTTTCCTTGAGTGACCATTGTTCAACACTTCAAATGATTATCGTGCGAACTTATGCGATTGTTTTACTGAATTGGCACCTGCAAGCACATCCTGTATACTTACCAGTATCACGGAGGTCGCAATATTGTAGACATCTGCACAAAGCTGAGTGTTACAGTTACCCTAACCTAATGTGTTTTTGAAGGTATTAGAGATCATTCAGCACCTAAATTATCCATCCGCCTATTACATGAAAGATTCCATGTTGGTTTTGCCGTTGTTTCTGAATGAAGCACAGATGAGTCAGAAAAGCATTTATTCATTACAGTCATCGCATACCATGAAAACTTGAAAATAAAGCAGCAAAAAGGCTATGCAAGGTTTCTCAGCAAAGCAGAAATAAGCTACAGGAGTGCTAAGACTCAAATTCAGTGCTGATGTGCAAGCTGTGTTTAAGAGTATAAACATCAGGGAAAAAAGTACGATACCAGCTAGTAAACCCATCTCGAAGCACTAAAGCCAAGAAATGCCCTGCCACAATGGTCTAATGGCTATGGTACTCTGCTGCTGACCGGCAAGTCGCGGGGTCGAATCCCGGCTGCGGCGGCTGCATTTTCGATGGAGGTGAAAATGCTGCAGGCCTGTGTGCTCAGATTTGGGTGCGCGTTCAAGAACTCCAGGCGGTCGAAATTTCCGGAGTTCTCCACTACGGCATCTCTCATAATCATATGGTGGTTTTAGGGCATTGAACCCCACATATCAATCAAATGCCGAGAGTGTAGATGGAAACTTGCGGTAGTCCACAAAACAAGGGGGGGATACAAATACCACCATTTAGAGGTTCATATTATGGGGTATTTATACTACGTTCGTCTTGTAGTTTGTACAACACCCTAAATCCGTTTGACATTCTTCATAGGCCAGCTTTTGATAATGTGTATTCCAGCAAAATTTCAGCCCTCATTTCCCCTCTGCATTCACAGCCACACTATACCCAGCTAAAAACTGGTCACGAGATCCTTCAAGCACAACAAACTGACACATACTTTTATGAAAATATGTTTTCTACAACTATAACAACACACATGCAGAGAGACAAAAGGGTTTTCTTTTTAGCATTTATACATGCACAATATTTATATGTATATTCAATTAGAGATATGGACATAAGCAATATGCCTACAAAAATTATGAAGAAGATCAAATATAGCGCACACATACCATACTTTAAACTTAGTAACTGAGTATTTTCAGGACTCCCCGCCCCCCCCCCCCCCTTTTATTTTTCACGCCTCAATATTTTGCTTTAGCTGGTTGCATATGAAAGCACCCACAACAGCTACAATGCAGTCACACACGTGCATCCAAAAAAAAAAGGAAAAATTGATCCTGCAGCAGGCTGCAATGGCTGTGTTTCAACACTCAGTCTAACAGTCAACCGCATCTCACATTTCACTGAGCTCCAGTTCAGAAATGATCAAATGAAACAAATGTTATCTGCAAAGTGCCAGACAACAACTGAATACATGTGTGCTTACAAAATCACTTTACTGCATACGGATAGCGATGAGTCGGTATAATCTCAATGATATCAGTGGTTTGGGGACGATGCAGATTGTTGTAGTAAGACACTTCAGTTACTTTTTTTTTTTTTTTTATGAACAGTAGCTGGGAGGATAGCAATAGGAAAAAGGTGATAAACGCAGACATCTCTCTTTCTGTCCACTTTTACATAGTTTCATTCATAGCTAACACAGTTTTAGTAAGATTAAAAGGCTATTCTCTTTATACTTCTTTTCCCTGGCTTCTTTGTCTATAGACTTTCTATGATCATTTTCGATCGCGCTTGTGATTTCAAGCCAGTGTTCTAGGGCACACGATTGTAGATGCTGCATTTGAAGTAGTTATACGGCTGTCAGTGCTGCCAGCTATCTGAACATATGCGACCTTAAAGTTTCTGAAAGCATAAAACGGGAAATGGGACATGCAGAGCACAAGAGAGTTTAATCTAACAACTAAAGAAAACTATGGCAACACCATGTTCCAAGGTGCTACACCAACTGAAAGGGAGACGGAAAAGCAGATCGAGCACTTATAAAAAAAAAAGATTTAGAAACGTTGTCTAACAAAGATATCAATCATTCAAGACAATTTTGAATGTACAGATAAATGCAGACACTCAAGTCAATGTAAACACAGAGCGAACACAGTACATTTTCTGCGGTGCAAAAAGAAAATAAATGAAAACAGACGAATTGTGTGAACAGTCCCCATAGCTGGAAGAGAACGGAACATTACTGGCCCTTACAGACCGAGAGCTTCCACATCCATAATAGCATTCTCCTCGCATCATCACATACTTGATTTAGCGACTCTCCACAGTCACTAGCAGGCACTTTATTTCTCAAGGGGTTCATTTCTACACAAGCGCAGGATATGAAAGTTTGCATATGGTCAAATTCATTAATAAAACAAAAAGAAGCTTAGTAAGTGTGCTACGACATATTTAGGCTTTCAACAAGGACATTTGTAAAGGCTCCACATGGAACGTTTCTTTATGCCACGGCTATCGGCAAGATATGTGCTTGTTAGAGGGTGCCATCACATATTGTGGGCCCAATGTTTCGCCGCTACATACCATAATTTTTAGATTCGCAGCATAATACCACAGAGTCAGTTTAGCAAAAAGAATTGCTGACGTTGCATACTAGGGCCTGCCATGCAATCGAGTCTCAATGGGTAACAAATACATGTACGAAGAAGTACGTCAAGATCATTACAGGTTGATTTCAAATGCTTATTGAAATACCTGGGGCAATTTATGTGCTTACCCTCCTGATAACAAGTGTACTGCAAGCCAGCTGCAGTGAGCAGGGTGTAGTAAAATGTAAGGCTATGCATTCATGACATGCATCCCCAAACCAACACCATTAAGTTAATGCTCAATTGTCAGCGTTTCTTTGATGTCTTGCTTATTGTTCACTCGAGATGCAACCAAGTACACTAACATCACTTCGGACAATATGAAAGGGCTTGCACATGGAAAAGTTCCATGCATAGATATATGCTAAGAAAGAAACACACAGGCCACAATTTCTTTTCCAGCAAGACATAGGGCTTTTTTTTTTCAAGAAGCCAACATGAATTGGAAGCAAATATTCGTGATTGCCATGAACAACGAACAAGTGACGTTAGAGTTTTTAACAATAATTCTTTACATTTTGCCATAAAGCACTGGATGTGGCAATAGTCAGTGGAATCGCACATGAACTTGGTCATCAATGAATCTCATCAAGTCACCATGTGGAGTAAAGTGTCATTATGTCTCCATCTTTTACAGTGTGCAAATGTACTTTCACGCCCTTACGTGCCCTTAAAAAAACCTCAAACTAATTCAGTGATGACCATGTCTAGTAGCTTTACTACTAAACGCATTTGTCCCTGCAAATCTTTTCGCTTCAGTTTCAAGTTTTCTCTATATCATGTACAGGGCCCTTCACTTTTTTTGCACATCATTGTAAAAGAATATACATATACGTTATAGCAAGACGGAGCAAGAACACAATTGAACATCTCTACAAACTCTGCTAGAGTCACTTTCTTTTCAGCATAAGAATGCAGGGTAGATTTTCTGCGGTCTAAATTCACTAGAAGTCTTGAATTGAATTTTATGTCAGAGGACGCGAAATGTGCCTGCATTCTTATGAATGCGACAGTGACACTACGAAGTGCATTATCTGCACATCACGCCTACATAAGCTGTAAGAATGCAACTGGAAACGCGAACCACACTGATGCGCTTGGAGAGAACTGAAAAATACCAGTGAGCCGCTGTATGGCGGTTCATGTAAACTCTGGCACAATGCATCAGAAGGGGAAAAGCAATACTGCCAGAAGTACAAGCTCTCCACTACCGGTGAGAATGCCCTCTCCGACAACAAGTTTCAGCTTGCAATGGATGAAGGGAAATGCACCCTGCTTGTTTTCTGACGAAAGATACAGCACACATGACCCCATCACTTTTTGGAAGATTTGATCCTTGTCTTTCCCTTCTTTTCCAGTGTTGTTGAAAAGCATTCCACTGTAGTGCCGAATGTCATGGCTGTGCAGGACTGTTCAATAGCTGGAGAACGTGTTATGCATGCACCTATGCCTGCTCAGAAGGGCATCAGACGGGAACCGTTCCGGGCAGTAGGCACAGGCAAAGGGCTTGAAGCAAGGCTTGCTCGGCTGGCTGCAGTGTTTCTCCAACTGTTGCTTGGTGGTGAAGCCCTTCTTGCAGGACACACATCGGTAGGGGCGCTCGCCCGTATGCGTGCGCACGTGACGCACCATGGTCGTGGTGTAGACGGTCGAGTAGTTGCAGAACTGACACACCAGGCGTGGTGCGGGCTCCTGGGAAGGCTTGCCAGCTGTGCCGTTGCCAACAACGCAAGGTGCAGGTGCAAAGAGCAGGGAGGAAAGAAAAAGAGAGCAAAAGAGTTATTTGCAGTGGCTTAAGACACACAAAACTCATTCACAGCATCAATAAGGAAAGGTATGCAAAAATCCCACACGGAGGGACTTTTACCTACAGCTGAAGCCACCTGGTTTTCTTCAAAAGTAAATTTTCTCATTGATGAATTGATTAAACAGTAAAGTTATCTTGCTGAAAAGTCAAGCTGGTTTTCTAAACCATATCGTATTACAACCAAGTAGAAAGCGACATAGTTCTTTGAAAAACTTTCCATCATAAAAGGTTTCGAGGCAACGTAGATGACTTGTTCAGGGGAATAAAAAAATAACCTCTAAGGTACTTGAAGGTGATGCACAAAAAATATTAGACCTCACTGTATTTGTAGGGCAAGTTGACACAAAATTTTGCAGCCGAGACAGCCTGCAGGATCAATTTTTGTAAACATGCATACATCATCTGCAAAATATCAACAGCGAAAATAGCTTGGAAGGTATATTAATATAGGTTTGAAGTTCGCGTGAGCGATTGACTCCATCGCACTATTGACACCCTAAACGGGACCTTTGGGAACCCCCTACTTCCCTCACATGACGACCGTATGACTGCCATTTTTCTTTAATTGTGTTTGCTCCGGTAGACTATTATGTGGCAGCTACTCGCGAGTCCGTGGCGCCAGCGTTGGAACTTGTGTGTTTCATGACACTGCTGTCCCGTTTCCTGCTTGAAAAACTTCTTGATACGAACCGCACAGCTGTGTGTGCAGCCTAGGCTGCACTGTTTTCTCAAGACATAGTTCATGACACCTTAAGAGACGCGTTTCGATGGTGTAGTTAGCATGTGCATGTGCCTCCTCAATTTCTCCACAAGAAGAAAGCTGGTTTAACATGCGGAGCGTTTAGTTGATTGCTTCCCGAACGTTGCTTCTCGCAGGCGATAAGCAGTAACATCTACAAGGACAACTTTGTTCACAGCATTGCAATCAGATCGCACCCAATGTGATATGGCACTGTAAGTCAAAGTGGATGAAATTTTCACACAGTTGACTTGCTTTTTAAGCCAAAATCTTAATATCTAGGTAAAATAACAGGAAAATTCACAATCCACACTATGTATCGTAACTAGTATTAGTACTGATACTTGAAGGGCGTCTTTAACTAGCCTTTTTTGTGATATTGCAAGGGTATAATAGCACCAATATGTTGCTTGAAAACAAGTCTCATAATCCAGAGTAGCTCAATTAACCTTTCATTTCTCCTACATGAGGAAATGTAAAAAGGGCGTCTAAACGAGCACAACAGGTAATGGCTTGAGAAAGTTTTTTCGCAGCAAAACGTTTCACGAGTCAGGTGCCTCAAAAAGTAATGCACAGTTCCTACTCTACAGTAACCTATTGATTTAATGCAATAACCAGCTATACAAGAAACTGTTATCAGTCATGGCACACACTTCACTAAAAGTCTCCACAGCCTAAATTTCTCCAAAGACCAGCTAGGTTTCCACAGCCTACAGAAACATCAGACCAGAGACTCTCATAAGCCCATTCTGAAAGCAACTCTCTTGTGCAACAGATGCATGAGACGACAAAGAATACCATAACAATGACATCACACAAATTCTTAACTGACTTGAGCATAGGGCACAGAGAACAAAAACTGTCCAAGAGTCGTTAAATAATACCCCACAGTGATACACAAGTGATGTACATAGGGAGATAAGCGATCATGACACAATGCATCCTAGAGATAGTGGCTTTGCCAATTTGATGCAGCGGCGAGACAGCAGGGTCATCTCACAGTAGAATAGTGGAACTGCCACTGTTCACAGTAACCATCGGAGCCCCACTTATGGTGCTGAAGAAATGCACACCATGTCGTTGTAGAAAGTAATGTCGTTCATAGAAAGTAAAATAGCTATAAAGGGTACGCAAGACTTCAGAGACCATGCAAGGTGCACCATTATCAAACATAACTGTGGCTAAAATAAACCACAGGAAGGCCATATTCACCACTGCTCAGCGATTACACGATACTACCGCGACAAAGTGCAGGTTATCTTCACAGAAAATAAGTTGAAGGTAGCAGCTTGAAGCATAAATCCATTCGAGTGAAGAAGGCTTTCTCAGTCTAATCATTTGCAATTATGATACAATGATTTCTACACTGATTCATGAAACATTTTATTTTTTTCTTTCTAAGCCTTCGCAGTTACAAAATTTTGTCTTCCCAATTCCCATAGGGAACCACGATGACCTTTTGGGACAAGAAAGAACTTCAGATTTAACAAAATTTGCAGTGATCTTCATGTTTGTCAAATTGACCTTTAGCAATTGTGTTTGTGAACCTGCATGCAGGAATACAGTGCACAAATCAACAAGAACAACAAAGTTGTGCAACTTTGAGTCCTGTCTTGTAACGGGCACGGCAGATAGCCGCTACTGTACAAAGAATCAGGCCCCCTCCCCATGCCTTTTGCAGCTGTCTCGTCATGCTCTATTGATCAGAGTTTTCTGCTGGGCAAGTATGCGACTCATAAGTCTAAGACCAGATGGACAGACGTGAACATTCTGCAAAAAGAATTGCAACTCCATGTAAACCTGCTGAAATGAGTCTTACTTCTCGACTTCACTAGAATTAGAATTCAATCGGGTATCTTAAATACTAGTAACTTCAGCTGTCAGTCTGCAACACCACGACTGAATGAAAGGGCTCCTAGTAAATAAAATGAAAGCAACGATAAGGCGACAGTTCAATGATAACTAATGCAACGATCTGCTTCCCGTAAAACCTCATTGCGATGAATCAATCAAAAACATATAAGAAATATGCATAGTTATGCATGAAAGCAAAAGCTTTTTCTTGAAAAGAGAGAAAAGCAAACAGCATACCATGAGCGCTTTATGAAAAACTGCTCATAAACAGTTTGTTAGATGCGCAAAACTGTAAGACATTACACTTTCTTTAAGTCTTGACTTGCACCGGCTACGAAACATTGCAAACGTACCATCTGGTTGAAGACAAGAGGTACAGCAATAAAAAAAATACTAGAAACATTGAAACTGGTTGATGCAGGCAGCTGCAACATGTGATCACTAAGAAGTTTTGGCTGTTTCAACATTTCAAATGAGGATGTACACTGATGGACTTCTTGATGAATAATGTGCACGGATACTTCTGTGGCAAAAAGATGTGCATATTTATTTCTCGTTCTATCAAAGTTTACAGCAGGCAGATTTGAAGAAAAAAAAAAGGAAAGCGACAGAAAGCCTAAAGCAGCACATAAAGTTAGTCCCCTGTAAGCTATGGCTCCATTGCATAACACACTCTTGCTTTGAATGCGTTAATTCGCTGCTTCTCAATAGCACAGAACTATCAAGGTAGTATTCATAAGACCTTGATTGAAATAAAGAAAAAATTGAAAACAAAAATATAACAAAATATACATGTCTTTCGAGTCACACGATACAGGCACTCTAGCAATGTCTGTGACGAGACACCGTAATGTTCATTACATCGATGTCAGGTATTCAAAATGACACTCGTGCGAGAAAATGCAGGTCGTGAAAAAGACAGAGTTCAATGACTCCACTTCGAATTCTAGAAATCGTGCACAACAATGCAACACTTCAATAGTAAGTAGAAAGCCAATGTTTCCTTTTTTTTTCTTTGAAGACTGTACAAAGTGTTTGCAGGTGCAACAAATGGCTTTTACAATACAGTAAAATTAGCATGAGATGATTAAAATCTCGGTGGCCTCAACTGTGGAAACAGAATACGAGCAGAATTTATGAAACCACTCGGAAACAAACTAACAAGAGAAACGATGCGCAATTTGATGTTTCCGTAAGGAAACTAGAGAGCGACGTAATAAATACCAATTTGACTTTTTAAGTGCACCGTATACATACATGCATGCATATATAAAACAAAGATGAAGAAAATAAATTTGCCACCATGAAACAGTAAGACATTTTGGCAAGTTTGTTCAGAGAGGGCAGAAAAAGAAAGCAACAAACGCCATACAAGCTCCACAGGGCCAAGATTTTCACTGATGTCTTTGTCATGAAAAAAGGGACGAAAAATCCAGAGATACTCAAAAAAAAAAGGGAAGAGTTTGGCACCAGTTTTAAACTTGGAACACGTCATATTGCAATCATGCGCTAGTAAATGTAACTGGAGATGGTGAAAAGCACTAAAGCAACACAGAACAAAGTGCGAAATTGAGGGAAGACTAAACAGGATGCTGAAATATTGACAAGCATACACTGAGATTTTCCTTTGTAAATGTGGCCATACCTTTTTCGCACATTGTGGTTAGCGCTATAGCACCGGTGTTTCCACACAAGAAACTTTAGTTCAGGACGCCCACGCTAAGCTTAACGTAGGCAGCGTGGTAACCTCGTTTACCAAATGTACATAACGACATTGGAGGACAATGTGTAACCCTACAAGCTGTTCCACGTGGATTTAATTTCTAAACAAACCCAACAAACTTGCTCACTGCTCACTTTTTCCCTGCATCTGGCAACATCGTGCAACATCATGGGATGACATTCTAGTCGTCAGACTACATTCCAGGCTGCAAAGCTATGTAAAGCTCGTCAAACTACACTCAAACCTCGATATAATGAATCCAGATGGACGAGATATCAGTTATGACCGAGTAAATGAAAAGTAGTCTAGCAACAGATAGTGTTAAGACAAACCTTTGTAATAAATTTTTTGATATAATGAGATTTGAGTGTATTTGCATCAAAGTACCTTTGCAAGGGTACGGCAAGGCTTCCTTCGCCCCGCTTTTGAAATGCCGGCTGCTTTTCGTCAAAGCAAGTTTGTTCAAGCACACTCCTCTACACAGAATACAAACAAGCAATATCAAGGCATTAAGTGCGTGTCACTAAAGCTTTACATAGTGCTTCTGGTATGGCATAGTGCAATATATTTTGTTCCGCTGCAATGTGCATTGCTACACCACTCCTATAAATTGCTTTGAGTGCGACATAGGAGTAGGTACTGTGTGATATGTTCATTAGAAAACTATAAAATGCTGTCCCAACCCTCAGCAGTGTGATTATTCAAAAAGCATGTGAATACACAAGTATATTAGCTTCTACACCAGCTAACTTGACTATAAAGTCATTTGCAATTTTATTGATAAATGAGACATCAAACATAATTAAATACAAATTAATAAGAAGAAGTGACAAGATGAAATTAACAAAAGTGATGAGAGCACTGGACAAACGCTTTTCAAACTCTGAAGGAAAACAAAAAAATCTAAGAAGTCAAAGTGCGGAAGAGTGCTGCAATCCATGTTTCTGGTGCTTTTCCCAATTGTTCACTAGTGTGGGGAATACACGAAGCGTAGTGAAACCAGACATGAAAGGAAAAAAAAAAACAAAAAGCGAGTGACCCCAACTAAAATTGCGACCACAGCAAAAAAAAAAATCCACAAGAACAACAAAGTTGTGCAACTTGGAGTTCTGTCTTGTAAAGGGCACGGCAGATAGCCGCTGCTGTACAAAGAATCAGGCCCCCTCCCCAACTGGTGAGGAAGGAGCGCAGCGCAAGTACGCTTTCGCACGACACATCACACACTAAGTCAGTTCTGTTTGCAATGCACAGTTTTTGTGACACTAAACCGCCACCGTGCAAGCCATCGTCTATCACAATATGCATAGGAAGCCCATACATATCACTCCAGAAAGAGAGGAAAACAGCACTTTTGTTCAAGTAGAAACATACACAGACATACCTATTCCTCACTTGCATATGGTCCCAACTTACACGCACATGGGTATACACAGACTTGGAGCGCTGTTCTTGCTCAATAATAATTAAGGATGGGATCACACAAGTGTTATATTGCACTGTCCGGCACTGGAATATAGTGTGTAGGGAAACACTTTCTGGCCATGTGCCTAGACAGAGATCTCACTGAAGTTGTGTGATCAATGGTTGCAGGCGAGACCTGATGTCACGCCGTTAAAGAACTTAAGAGTTATCAGCTCAGAATATGACCAGTGAAAAGTACAATTCTCACTTGTTAACCTAGATTTGGGTGCCATCAGTATGAAGGCATTAAACTGGCAAATGGAAAAAAAGGAATGTCTTGGAAGGTTTCAAGCCCTGGATGTGATTTCGCGAGGGTGTCTAGCATCTAGCAAAAATATTTTGCCCAATTTGCTCCTTTGCTTCTATCTGCAAACACGCTATGAAATTTCACTATTCACAAGTCCACTCCTACGATCCCTGCTGGTTCCCAATGATAGCAAACATTTCACCGTGATTCCATTTTGCCCTGTGTTTTGGGTTTTCCATAGAATACCTATTTAAGAATAACTGAATGATCTCGCAGCAGCCTTGGCTTACTGAGATTGCTTAGCTATTTGCTGTACCTAGCCTTAACTAAACCACTTCAAATGTAAACACTTTCTTCCCCATTCCTTTCAACGATCACCGATGAAAAATCGCAGTGTAGGATCTGTTGGAATAAAAGTTCAGTAATGATGCTTACTTTAAACGTGGCTAAGGCTTCTCGAGTCCCCAAACTTTGACATGAGCTTTCTCCTCCTGAATACAAGGTACAAAGCACCTTTGATTCACTCTAGCAACAATCATCGAAAGCATGGCATTAGGCTTTAACTCTACGAAGAAATACGGCACTTATAAAGTATGTCTCTCCTTTGAAACCACGCTTTCACTGCCAAATCTACCAGGCGATTTGCATACGTTTCTCGCAGCAGCTAGTAAAAAGCCTCTGAATGGTGAAGTCACTCAACACTGAGTCCCTTAAAGGCTTAAAATTATGGCTACTACTTCAGTAGTGTATGCTGTTGATGCTCTCAAATCAATTGACAAGGCTCTCCCGAGCGGATTCAAGCGTCTATGTTGGTGATTTCTTTAGTTTCCTTTTCACATTGCCATCTGACAATGCCACTAATGACTGCACGACATAATAAGGCTGTAAGATAATGGGCAACGCATAGAAGCATTTCACATGTCGAAGAAGAAGCTAAGCCTCTTTGGCTTTTGCAAAAAAAGCTGGTCGTTACAGGAACGCCTGCTGCTGGTGCTTTTTTTTTTCTGTTGCATTCCAAAGTAGGTAGTCAGTGGTTCAAGTTTCCAATAATCAAATATCTAAAGCTGTTGCTCACAAATGATTCTGTCCAGCAGCTGTTCTATTTTTATCTTCCACGCTTTCATAACAGTGAGAGAAACTATTAACAACTTGTTAAGCTCTTTCACTTATAACGTGCAATTGCTTTCTGGGCCGGGCAAACTACGGCAGCGCTGCATGACATGCAAAACATGTAAACACAAAATGACCGAAAATTGAAGGGACACCTCACAAATTGCTTGCTGCGTGCAATCAGGGCCGTATGCTTGCTTTCAAGTGTGGCTGCACTCGGCAGCTATACGATTACTAGATGGGAGACTTCACGTGACACACATGAGGCTTTTTAAGATGATGCAGAATTATGCGTGCACAAAAAAACTGCATGCGCTATAAAAAAATTATAGCGGGCAACGACAGTCTGATAGTGTACAGTCGCAGCCATGTCTGTGTAGAGCAAGCGAGCAGCTGGTTTTCGCTCTGTGGTACGAAACCTTGAGGCAGTAGCTCGATGTGACATGCTCAGCCTGACAACTAGGCCTCACATTCTCCTGTTACACCACTTCAGAGCCCGAAATTCCCTCAAGGTTTCTACCCGCAAAGCAAAAAGAGGTTTATCACAGGCTCTACACAGGTGTGGCCGCGGGTGTACATCCTAGTGTATTAGTGTACATGGTGTCATAGTGGTGTAGTGCCAAGTAGTTAATGGTCAAGAAGCCTGTGTCCGCACTGAAATGTCTTTCCTTTACACAGTGACTCAGCTGGTGGCCATAATAATTGCTTCGTTAATGATGCCTGGCTTGCAAACCTCTACAAACTACCTGTAGTTGTTACTACACACTGTGCATAGTTTAAAAAACACGATGTAAAGCATTTGCTTTGCACTTGGGAGCTGTATTTTGCCACGATAGGCCTGAATGGGAGATACTAGTTTTAGAGTGTGGCATTTAAGAAAAATATGTCTGCGTGACAAGTCATGGTCAGTCAGGCCAACACAAGTAATGCAGAAATGACAAAAAAAGTCATGCGGTGAAAGGCCCTCCACAGTTGTTTGGTCTCCCAAATGACCCCTGTGAAGATGTGTTTGACCATTACTAGTTAAATAAGAGCAAGTGTACTACACTGACTTGTATGTGAGTAATTTGCGATTAACTATTATTACTACTAGTAAGTGTATACAACCAGAACATTGGTGCTGAAACTCAGTACTTTTGAGTCTGGAAAACTTGTCACAAACAGAAACACCCCCTCCCCTGCCCCCAATGATTCTTGCTTACTGACTTACATCCCTTTCAAACGGCCAGAACGTTGCCTGCGCTTCTTATCTGGAAAGCTGCATCCTGTTTTCTTAAGATACCTTTGGAAAATATGCATCCTGCCCACCAGAGCCATAATAACCGCGACTGTGCACAATTGCACCGTGACTTGTTGTTTGAAGGGAACGTAGGTTGATGTGGAAGACTCGGCACTGCAGATTCATTGGTAAGGCGTACTATGTGAATTTGTCAGTAAGCAAGCATTATGATCCACTACCGTACGACACATTGAAACAGTTGTTCCTTGTACACAGAAGCAATTGCATGTGCTTTCATATGACATAAACTAAGCACGCACAGGGGAGTAATCGACAAGAATGTTAATGCCAAGGCCAAGTCCAGCAACATTCCGAGTATAAACATTCCCTTGGACACAATAGATATAAGCAGCGGTTGGGGTGGTTTTATTATTGCAAATGCCACAATCTTACAAATAAGTTACTTTTTTCTCCACAGTGAAAAACACAGTAGCCTCAACTAAATATGTTTTCGTCCTTTTTCGTAGCAGAATACCCATGAATGCGAACCTATGTGAGGTCTAAAAAAATTTTGTCGCAAATAAGAAAAAAAAAATTTTTTTCCGCCATCGCACGTGAATTCAAGCAAATTACAAGAAATATTATGAAGCCATGAGTGAGCTTAGAGTACTAAGGGTCTAGAAAAGGCTATTATTAGTTATGGCAAAACCTTGATTGTATTTGCATCAGAACATACAGAACGCTTTAGCATGCTACATCGTGTCACTGCAAACACTGTCAGTTTTCACTAGCATGGGTGTGCAGAATTCTAGCTGACTTCAAAAGCGCTGGTGAAATTTGTTGCAGAAAACAGAAACTGCAGGCTTATTGACCAGAAGAGCCATGGAAAAAAAAAAAAGGCTAACGTCTGTTATCGTGAAACAAGCACACATGAGGCAATTTACATTCTGTAATCAAATAATTATGTTCAAAAGCATGAATTTGGGACAGTAAAGCAGGCTATGGTGTTGGTTGATACAGTGAATGACAGCCTTCCCCACATAAAGTAAACGGTAAAACTCTCTCTTAATAATGTCATTGCAAATATTTTTCATAGCCAGTGATGGGTTCGACACAAATGTTTATCAAGAAGAAACTTCTAATGAAATGCTGTTTAACATCAATACTTCCTAATGCATGCTAAGTTTGGATTATTTAAAAACTTAGCACTTTAAAGATTTAATAAATATAAAAAAGAAAATTTGCAATAGAGACAGAGCTATGCATTTTTTGTTTGTGCGAAATATAGCGACAATTATAGAGGGCAAGAATATGCTAAACATTTCCATCAAGAAAGTGAAGTTTACTAGAGGAGTCTTTCGTTAAAATACGACAAAAGATCGACTTTTGACGTACTTTTCTGCACAAATGAAAGCCTGCATGTGTGCAATGAAGTGCGCCATTTTCAAACAATAAATTGACTGTATATAAACAAAATGTCTGTCATTATTACCCTTCTATAGACCTTTTACAATTAACAAATATTTTGCAATATGATATTAGTTTTAACAAGTACAAAATATGCGTGCACCATCTGGAAGATCCATGGAGCGACATAGAAGCTTGAATTATCCTCGGGTCTCCCTAAAAAACAAACGAGTGCGGTACGACCCAAGCTCGTTTCACTTTTGCAAGAGCATACTTCCCTAGTTTAGCTTGTCTTCAGTCCTTTAAGGGTCAAATTCACGTAAGTGCATCTGACCGCCCATCACTATTATGCACATCGCATTGACAATCAACCCCCAAGCTAACTACAGAAGCTGAGCTGTCAACAAAACTGTTGGTTATGTTGAACAAGTAGGTAAACTATGCAAAAGAACTGGTAGACGTTTCAGTGAAGGCCACAGTTTTCTTATTTTCAGCAGTTGGGTTAGCTTGAGACTACTTAAGATGCAGTTCATGCAAGGCTCTTGGTTCGAATGGCGTAACTGAGTAAAAAAAAAAAAAAACACAAGCCCTTGAAAATTCCGACAGCTGTAGCAGTTGCTGGCAAAGGGGCAATGTGGGTGAGTCCAGCGAGGCCAAGCTAGCATCTCTTAAAGGGCCTCTAAACAGCTACAGACATCTTGAAGTAAGGAGCGCTATATGGATAGCCACATGGTATGGTCATGCAGATCAGCCGTCGCTGTGAAAAAATTTGTAAGCTACCCAACATTAAATTTGAACTCTTCTTTTATCTTACAAAGGTGCCATCAATGATTTCAGGCATTGAATTTCCAGTAAAACAGCTATTTTTGCCACCACAGTTTTTTTTATGTACATATAAGAAAACTCTTTTGGGAGCTAGTAATGCTGCAGCTTGCAGAAGACAGATGGTGGTAAAATGAAGCTGGTAGCAGTTAATAAAAGGCAGCAGCAGCTCTGAGATTAAAAAAGCCTAATCTGTACCAACAGTAAGTGATAAGAAGAAAGGACAGTTACAATTAGAGAGGCATACCTTATCACCAGTGCTCATATGGCTTATCTGAAAACCTAAGAGTATTCACGAAAGCGATGATTATGACGGAAGTGCAAATGGCAATGAACAAGGAAGAGTATCGACAACGCAACTGCCTTTCCCTATGTGCTTAAAATACAAACATATGCCAATTGGCCATTATGGAAAAGTCTTGCCTAGACCCCATTTGAAACACTTCGTCGCAACACCATCATGACACTGATGTCTGTCGAGTAACAGCAATCTGCCGCCAGCTAAGCTTAAATAATGATGCATCAGCAGCGCTTGCCATACTCTTGACCCTGCCGGCATGCCACTTCAAAAAGAAATTTTGTTTTTGGGGTAATTAAATTAGGCCTTTGTGTAATTCTAAACTCTAAACCTAATGCAGCCCCATTACCATGAGGACTGAGAAAGTGTGCATCACAGGCGATCTCTTGATTCTCTTGGCAATCGCACGCTTGCCGAGGCAGTGGCATCCTTTCTTGCACAGCACAGGTTTCAGCCGGATATTTTAAAATTGTATTTACGAAGACTTGCCCAAAATAGTAAGCTCTAGGTTAAAAGCGAATTCGTAGCAAATAGTGATTTCAGTCAAATAAATTCGAATTTGAATAGTGTATATCAAATATTATAAAGAAAAATGGGCATATTTAGCAAGGGCAGTCTTTTAGCCTTGTAGGTACAGCCTATTTGAAGTGATTTAGCCCAGATCTTTCTTGAAAAGGAGCAAGACGAAGAGGACACACACGGGCAATTTAGCACCTAAGTCTGTTTCCATCGCCTTGTCCCATTTCTAGAAACATTTAAGTTGAATCACTTTCAAACGGGCATATTTCTGATCAACCAACTTACCTGGACAGTTTCTTTTGAAAAATGCAAAACAAGGACTGTGCAAATGTGCTTTTTTTGTTTATAGACAGTGGAAACAACTTTTAATAGTGGCAGGATTTGATCTTGAGTAGAATGCAAGTGATAATCTGTAAAATATGCCACATTTAGAGTTTACCATACTTAAAGCATATTAAGCCGGTATATCAAGCTTTAAAACGTAAAAAATTGAGAATCGATGTGAGGGTAATATATTCATTCGTGGCAGTGCAGATTAGCCCTGGGTAAGTGTTTGCACGGCTTAGCACCCATTCACTGCAGTGAATTACATACGGATTGATATACACCTATTCGTTCATTCCAAATACATTTAGGTTTTCAACAATTTATATTTGAATTGAAGCAAATTTGAATTATTGGTCCGAATATTCGAAGCATTCAAATTCGCACGAGTTTAGTTTTTAACAATTTAGGTATATTCAGGGTTGATTTCCATAGTTTATATAATTTTAAACCTTCTTAGCTTATTTTGCATTGAGTTCGTGCACTGTTAGCCTTATTTTAGGCCTACTGACCACTGCATGACCATGCGACACGAGACTGTCGACAGACAACAAGCCTGATGTGCTATGCTGTATATATACTAACAGACCCCAATGTAATGACGGTGACACGATGAAGCATTTGACAGTGACGTGAATTGGGCACTAGGCAGCACTTTTGACGGCACTGATCAGAAGTGAAAGTTCTCAACCAGGTGCATATTTAGGGGCCCTCTAAGACTTCAGGCCACCTCGGTGGCAGCTGCGCAACCATGTCAACCACACACTGCCAAGTTGCCTCGGCCCCTGCAAGAGTGTTAGAGCGGCAGCATTTCCCCAGCAAATGCAGTCTTGCCTGTGTGGCGAGTGGCGGTCAGGGTGCGATGGTCTCACTGCTTCTGCAGGCAAAAGTGGTTCACCATTGTGTGCTTCCGGGTAAAAGTCTTGCCGCAGACGCGGCAGTGAAAGCCGCCGCCGCCGGGAGCTGTCTTTGCCGAGCACGGCGCAGCCGTGGAGCGCCAACGGCGACGGCCTACGGACGTGCAAGGAACGGCACAGAGCACCTTAACACACTAAGTCAATCCAGCGTACAACTAGGGACCTAACTACTCTGACGCCATGTATACACCGAAGTCACAATGGGTGAGCTTTCAACAAAATCAAAGAGGACAAGAAGTGCAACATCTATTACTTAGCTGTGAGCTGCACTGCTCGTAGGGCCTTACATTGCTGGTTTAGCCTGTAAGCAGTATAACTTCTTGGTAAAACATGAGATGTTAAGGATTTGGCAACTTTCATTTCAACTGCTTCGAAAGTGCAACTTAATGCAGCCTAGTATAATAATAAAAAAAAGAAGCTGTGCGCTATATAGGTTATGGCTAGCAAAAATAGTGCAGGAAGAAGTCAGCCACATGACAAATGGACACAACCTCATCACTGAAAACCTGAGACATGTCAACCACCGAAAAGAGCTAAAGGACGACATTAGTCTGCCAACGTCTCTGGCGTGATCAGACCTCCAGGGGCCTATAACCTGAATGCTGAAATGACACGACTCACCAAACATACGCGTGATTTAACAGCAAGAATGGTAATGTGACACGAGCAAAAAACAAACTTTACTGCAAAATCCTCCCTAGTCTATTTGAAAAACTGACAGTCACACCTTTCTCTCCATAACGTCTTTTGGCTACATAATTCACTGGCGCAGTCTTCCACTGATATGAACACTCCATAGCCGCGAGAACGTTATTTCAGTTGTGACAAGGGCGTAAACGTAGACAAATCTTTTTATAAAAAAAAAGCTGCAGTGCTGTTGAAGTTGTCTTTGCAAGCTCAAAATAATATTTTTTCCACCAGTACCCAATGACAGCGAAAACTAAGCGCAAGAGTAGAGGCCAACCAAAAAAACCTTCGACACAAGCTTCAAGTGTAGGTACACTACCCACTCAAAAACTCTCGCTACCAAAAACATACACACTTACACAAAAAACAGCAAAACTTCAACACAAAGCAGTTCAATAAATGCCAAGACAGTCACAGCTGTGACCGATGATGTGTGTATTATCACTTTGCCACAGCTGACAATGCATGCACCCCGGTAAAATAACAGCTAATAAACTGCAATATAAAATCAAGCAGCTCAACATCTATTCCATAAATAGAACAGGGTAATATGCTATCCGCCATGACGTTTTCTCACATGTATATAACTTTGCTTACACGCGATGTTCAGGTCACCTGAAAATGCCTATTTCTCTCTCTCTCTCTCTTTTTTACGTTATCTCAGCTAGGTTTTGTATCGTAAACCCTTAGTTCGAAGGACTCTTGTTCAAAGTGAATCCCAGATAGAGAGAGAGCCCATTTGAAGGACATGCACATACTGGTGCTCGAACAGCACACATTTCCTTTGTAATAGAAAAACCCTGTCAACTCCGAAAAATGGCAATGCAAGACAAAAAATACCGAGTGTACATGTAAGAGACACGCCAAGAATACCAACTACAAATATAAGGTATGCAAAGAGAATGGCTAAAGTTATAAGAAGCACGCAACGAAATGGCTCAGTACAAAATGAAGCACGAACTTTCACAACACAAGTCTATCAGGGATAGAAACTGACCATACACCAACCAACATATCACTACTCTTTCACGCTTTTTTCTTTTTTCTCTCTCTTTTGTGGGGACGAACAGGAGGAAAAAGTTGACTGGTGAAAATGTTTGCTCCTTCAATCGTGCTCCGATATGAAGGACTCTCTCTTCACATGGCACAAATGCCTAGTGACTAGCCAGTAAATAAGCTCATAAGTTACAGCTGGGTCGATTGCAGCTAGAAAAAGAGTCTTGACTCGACTTTATAAAGCCAATAAATGACCGATTGAGAGAGGTAATATTGGCGCCAGCACTATGCACAAAAAGAATTGAAGCTTTTCGCAGGCTATGATCGAGGAGGACTATATCAACAACCGACAATGTTCGGAACCAGTACACATCTGAATGGCAGGTGCCAAGTTGGAAGGCTAGAGATTAGAGGACCGAGTGTAAAGAATGCATCTAAATGAGAAGGCGAGCATGCATTTCTTACATTGGTCTCCAGAAAGGTGTAGCATTAGGTAAGCAAAACTAAAGCAATTAAATGGGGCTATGTAAGTAAACTGCAACTTTGTACACACAAGGAGGTTAGTCTTGATTTGTGAAAAAGTTTGATATGCCTGGGGAAAAAACTGCAGAAACAAAAAAAATGACAGCACTACTACAAGATGGCTGCGCTAACCTTCTGATATGATACTTTGGAGGCACCAATTGTACACTAATTTATTATTTATTAACGTATGTCTACGTTACATAAAAAGTTAAAGCCTATCAATTTTCGTGGACTTTCTTCTAGTACACTGAAGGATATATGATTTTATCACACTACGGGATTCATGCGGGCAAAATGACGGCCCGTACTCGTCACAGAAATACCGACTTCCCAAAAACTTCACACAAAATTCACATTTCGATAATTGTGGGGTGTGCCTTTTGTGGGGCCACTCCAGATGCTGACAAATGCCAGAAAAAAAAAGGTGAAAGATCCTACGTCAGTGCTGCCTGAAAACAGTGTTCCAGGGAGGGGCTAGAACTACGGAGTTCCCTACAATTAAATTTTAGCTATGGCACAACTTGGACAACAACCAAAAGAGATTCTGGGTGAAGCTTTTTCGTTTACCTTGACATCCCCTAAATAAAAAAAAAGGCCTACTTCAGGGCAAACTGCCGGTGTTTAACTGCTTGGGTGGTGCTATGCTGCCATATTTTCCGAAAATCCAAAACAACTCAAAATAGTAGTATCCCAAGTATCTTTATTACCCACTGATAACTGAAACAATAGCGAATCGCAATCAATGCACAAGTGTGCTCAGAAAGCTACAACAAAAAATGCAAGCTTAAACTTAAAAATCGGCACTCTTTTTTTTTTTCCTCTTTGAGTATAGCAGTCACATCTTATTTGTAACGCTCATGAACGCTTTAAATTATTCAGGTTCACTTTTGGACTTCGGAAACGGATTTAAATTGGAAAGGAAATATTCTTGATCGAAGCTGAATTGGTCATTAAAACAACCATCTCAGGGAGTAGGTGATAACTTGCGTGAGAGAGGCTTAAGCAAAAGGCTTGAGATTAATTTTGACCTGATGGTTTTTTTTTTTTTTTTTCAATCCTCATCTTATATTACATTTATTTCAGTGTGAAATCGTTTCCTTGTGATTTCCATTCTGTCCTACACAAGCTCAATTTGACTTAGGCCTCCAGATCTCCAACTTTCCTCACAACTTTGTCCTCGGTAGTTGTCGATCACATTTTCCTTCGAACATTTATTTTACAGCTCCATTATTTAGTAATGGTCTGCTTGATACATTGCGATCTCCAAGCATCACTTCAATCTCAGTCTGAATGTCACCAGCACCGATTTTTCTATATTAATAGCTTCTTCTGTCTATGTAACCAGCATTATTTTCATTCTTTTGTTCATTGCCTGCTTCCTAATATCTTTTACAAACTTTTTTTATGGTTGGTCCACAAAGTCCACATGATCATCAACAAAATGTATGGTCTGACTTCCAACCACCTCAAGTCCACGCTGATCTGCTGGGTAGATGTTTAAACACAAATGTTTGGACAACGAGCTATTGCATTGTCTCAATGAACTTAGCATCTAAAGCCGGAAATATGGTATAACGATGCAAAATTCAGGACACCAAATCAGTTGCACAAATGTTATTTCACACGGTAACATTCAATACTGTGTACTGATTGCGCCATTTCAAAAGCGCTACCCCAACACTACAATAGCGGGCCACGAGAGACTGTTATAGCTATGTCAGCGCAGCTAATGCAACTGGAGCTCGCACGATAACACTGGACCCATGAGACTGATTAGCTGGAAAAAGCTTAGGCGCTACCTTGTTACATGTCGGTCAAGTTACCAGCGAGTAAACGTGACCATGTTAGAATCAGCCTGGGAATAATAATGAGACAAGTGACAGCTGAAGAATTAATTGGAGCTCTGAAAGCGCAAAAAAATTTATATCACTGAACAAAGAAAGAGCACGGTTGGACTTAAAGCCCACAAATTTATACAAGGTTGCCTGAAAATGCTGCCGTGAGAAGAGGAAATAGACGATGCGGCAGCAGGCAAACACAGTAATCAACACAGTAGGGGAGTGCTAGGCTATAATCACGATGCTGTGTATACGACTGTGAGTGCCAGTTGAACGGATGCTACTATGCATGTGGGTGCAGATAGCAGTGTAACGTCAGTGCAAGGCCAGAAAATCATGCCAAAAAATGTAAGCTTCAGTACAACTGTACAGTATGACAGACTCGACCAAAATATATAGTAGAAGTGATCAAGATGTGTAACTAAGGTTGCAACCTCAACACAAGGGCAGCCATGGGTGGCATTGCAAAACTTTGACAGAAAGAAAAAAGAGAGACAGCAAAAACACTTTTGTACAAGCAAAATTATAAGGGAGCCACAGCAGCTCAACCAAAAAAGGTTGAGACGACATCCACGAATGACCTCAAAACACGCTGAATGATTCGTCTCAGCAAAGCTGGCTTCTCATTGTCGGCCTTCTGATATGGCAGCTACGCAAGCGTGCTGTTAGTGTAAAAGCTTGATTAAATGTCAGGAAAGAGTATCTACAAGTGTCTTTCAAATAGAAAATACCACATCCAAATCTTATATGACGTCCAAGAAGCACTTATTTAAAGGCACAGTCAGTCCTGATCTATCCTCCACACTATACTCTATAAAATTCGGTGGCTTTCCTAAGTCTATAAACAGTAGAGCTATGCACTCGTCTTCGGACATACAACCGAAACAGTAATGAAAAAAAAAGCATAGCTGGAGAGAGACAGATCAACTTCAAAAAAGAAAAAAAGAGAAAAAGACAACGGCTATGCAGCAGAAAACATTTGTGAAGCAAGCTGTGTGTCATGAGAGAACTGCCCTCGATTACAAGAACAAAGCCAGAAAATCAAAATTAATCGTTAACAAAGAAAGCAGCACAGCTCCGGTGCACGTGTGCTACATCGGAAACCAAGTGCTCCTGGTGTGCTGGAGCTTGTGGCTCTCCAGATTTTGCTTGGTAGTGAAGCCCTTGCCACAGGTGTCGCAACGGAAAGGCCGCTCGCCCGTGTGGGTCAGCATGTGGCGCTGGATGTTGGTCGGGTAGTCTGTCGAGTAGCTGCACAGGTTGCACGTGTACTTTTTCTTGAATGTGTTTCCCACGATGGGCCATGACATGGCCGGGTGCTGCAGGCGGCCGCGGCAATTCGCGCCGCCACCTCTAGGCGCGGAGGACGTGGATATGCCCGTCGTCAGTTGTACTGCCGGTGCCAAGACCAGGGGCAACATACCTGCGGGAACTTTTGGGGAGGGGTGGGAGAAGGAAAGGGGGGGGGGCAGTGGGGAGAAAGGAAGAGTGTTTTTTATTTGCATTTTCCTCGTTACTCACAAGAACAAACAGCGTGAGAAGTAGTAACACAAACAGTATGCCACATTCCATATCTCTAACAAACAACAATTGGTACTGGGCCTTGACTTAAAGCTCACAGTGCACAAAGTGCCAGGAGGTGACCCTGCCGAGATGTATTACTAAAAAAAATAAACTTATGGGGCCTAACGTTCCAAACCAAACATGCCATGGTTTCCATTTCTAAATTAATCTAACTCCCGTACATCGACATTTCTTGCTATTTGACCCTGTTATAGTAATGCAGCCACTGTGGCCCGAAATCGTATCTGCACTTGTGCACTTAGCAGCGCAACATCGTAGCCACTAACTGTCACAGCGGGTATGACAGCTTGCTCTTTTTCAAATTAAATGCAAGCATCTCCTTTCTGCCACCCTTTGCCATATGTAGATCAATATATGGAACCTAATGATCCCCGACGACAAATCTCACTTGCTCCCTAACATAGGTCGGTTAACTCACTCAGACTCAGATCGAGCCACGAGTTTGAATCTGAGCGTCTGGGTGAGTAATACTTTGGTGAGTTTGTGTCCGAGTGCGATAAGTTGAAAAGAATTTTAGTAAGTGTGAGTCCAAATGAGTTTGGTTCGGAAAAATTTTGTTAAGTTTGAGTCCAAGTGAGTCCAAAGAACAAGATTTACTACCAGAGTGAGTGTGAGGGAGCTGCACAAGTTTTGCCAACCTATGCCCCTTAACTCTCGCTTTTTAACGTGCCAGGTTTTTCCTCTCTATTGTGACAAGAATGTCGAAGTTTCACTTCAGCTTTCAACAGCTCTTGCAGATCAACTTTCGCCAGTCAGCTTTTCTGGCATACAAGTTACCAGATTATGAGCATACAGGAGCAGCTACACTTCAATAAACACATGCCAATGAAATACTGCAAAAGAACAATCTGCCTTCTTTTTGTAGTAAAGCACGTTCATTTTTCAGTCTTCATTAGCTGCAAAGTTATCTTGTCATCAAAATTTCCTTTTGATTGTACAGTTTACCAACCTCATTACCTCACTAAGGGTTCCCATTGCCACAAGATACAGAATGCAGACAGATAAGTTACAGACAAGAGCTCTAATTTTAATGCACCTATTCAGCCAAGGCAGCACTAAAGACAAGGACCAGAGAGCAGGATCCACTGAAGCTCACTGATATTTTATGGAGGTGACTAGTACCCGGCACGTCTGAATACAGTCTGCATCACTTTTATGTATACGATCGACTTTCTTTTGGGTTCAAGCAGTGCCTATATATGAAACTGTAAAATATTTGAATGGCTCGGACCATCACGGAATCATCATCAAAGGACTGCAGAAGATACAGGCTGCCCTAACATTAGGCCAAGGCCAACGTGTGGCTTGCATGGAGACGCAAGCTATCGAACATAGTATTAGAATATTCGAATAAATGAAAGCTTAAAGCGGCCCTCCAACACTATTCAACCTTCCGTGTTTCACTCGTGGGTTGTGTAGATTGAAGTACAGACAGACTAATGCAGCAAAAACGGCAGTGATAACGAAATGCAGTCTGAAGTTTGATGTAGAAAGTTCAAAATACAAGAAAAAAATGCCGACCCTCAAATCGACTTTGCCGAGATCACTTGACCACATTTCACTCGCCCATGACGTCGGATGGCTGCCCCAATGAATTAAGCTGGAAGTGCCTACGTAGGGGAAGCTCGCACCCCATTGTTGCCTTTTTTTTTTTAAATTAATGTTGACCTAGTTGACACGGTAACAAACGTGGTGCCTGATGCTTGGCTTGCCAGAACGTGAGCGGGAGCTATTGTGTCGAAGCGAGGTATTACATTCCGAGTCATTCCCTGAGAAAGGAGCTTGTGGAACGACCAGGACAGTGAAGTATTGTCGACCCTACATGCAATGTTCGGTGAGCCGCCCGACGAACAGCAATGGCGCACTGCACCCCTTCAACAGAGTGCGTGTGGAAAGAGACAGCTCGCAAACTCCCAAAAGCAAGAAGAGGGAAGAGAGAGAGGTCTTTCGCAGACATCTAACACATGCAAGCTCGAAATCCAGTGGCAAAATGGCAGCCAGCGTCTCTGTCATGCTTTGTAGTCGCAGTGATCTTTTTTGTTGTGACTGCCTCTGTTCAGGGTTTGATGAAAAAGCACAGAGAAGAAAATTGAAACAGATCGGTAACCTCAGTTTTCATGCTACATCACGACTGCTTCTATTATTCCATTTATCCAATCATATGGCGGCAACCTTTTGGCATAATTTCCGCCCGCAAGGTTCTGGTGAGCGCCACTACATGGTGATGCAGTCGGGAGCAATGTAGCGACTTTACTGCATGATTAAAATACTAAATCATCTTATATCGGCGCTTATACGAATGCTAAAATTATCCCCAGCTATCTGTCTACGTAAACCACAAATAAAAAATAGGTGCTTGTGCTTCAATAGTGCTGGAGGGCCCCTTTAAGACTGATGCACAGAGGAAATAGACAGCCCTTTCAAACTTGAGCCAGTGCCAGTGCCTTTCCTGAGAGTATTATCAACATAGCCTCTTGTGATAAGTGGCATGCGTGAAGGTTCAATGTGCGCGCCATTACAAGAGTTGGAAATAGACAATGACGAAGGTGGCATGAGCACTGGGCTAGAAATGAATAAGAAGAAAAGCATAAAAAAACAAAACAATAGGAACAGGCCACAGTAGGCACACGAAAAATGGAGGGCGGAGCATGGCGGCGAAGAGAGGACAGAATAAGCGAGGAAGACGGGGCTCGATACTCAGCCATTAGGTTCTGGACCCGAGTCTGGCAACCACTGAGCCCAGGGCTACCTGCCATGACCGTGCGTCGCTTACGTGCTGCGTTTTCAAGGTATCCTGTGCTTGAGGACACGCCGAGCTGTCGGGCTACGGGCGTGAGTTCCAGCAGTGGTGCCTACCCTTCAGGTAGCCGCCTGGTCTGGCGTTCGAACAACGCACTACAGCTCAAGACTTAGCAACGAACTTTGGTGAGACCAACGTCATCTTGTGTCCATGCTAAGGTGAGAGATTATTAAGATAAGACTTCGGTAGTGTGAGGGAATGGTGCAGGACTGTTTCTATAGTCTGTCAATGTTATGTGTGCTTGTCTTTCGTGTGTGTATAAAAGGTGCTGTACAGACTTCCTCGTCTTTTTATGGCAAGTCGTCAACCTCACAAGTGAGACAAATGGTCTTGTCTTGTTCCAGACGACAGTGTTATATTGCTATAGATGTTATTGCAACGTACAAGTTCTTAGTGAATAGGTGTTCGAGACGTCGCCACAGACATCCAGGAAAAGACGAGGCTGTTTGTACACCACACTTTGTTCACAAGCAAAAGGCAAGCACACATAACATTGACAGATTATAGAAAAAATTCTGCACTATTCTCTCACTCTATTAAAGTTTGATCCTAGCAGTCTCTCATCTTAGAATGGACACAAGATGTCAGTCTCACCAAAACTTGTTGCTGAGTCTTGAGCTGGAGCATGTTGTTCGAATGGTAGACCAGACCTGAATAGTAGGCACCACCGCCGCAGCCGCGTCCCGGCCGGATCCTCTTCATAGCCTGACAGCTCCGCATGTCGTCGGGCTTGGGCACAGAATGCCTTGAAAACGCAGCACATCAACGATGTACGGCCGTGGAAGGTAGTTTGTGGCACGTAGTCCAGAACCCAACAGCCGAGTGGCGAGCCCTGTCTTCCTCTCGTCCCTTTGCATTCTCTCGTCCCTTTGCCGCCACACTCCGCCCTCCTTTTTTTTTTTTCTCGTGCCTACCGTGGCCTGTTCCTATTGGTTTGTTTTCTATTCTTCTTTTTGTTCTCAGCCTAGCACTCGTGCCACCTTCGTCTTTGTCTGCTTCCAACTCTTGTAATGGCACACACTTTGAACCTACACACAGGTCACTTATTGCGCCCCTTCAGTACTACATCCCATAACACTGTCTTTGCTTCTTGCAAACAAGGGGGCTGTTTCAGAGAATACAGACATCACATTAGAAACCTGGGCAATTCAGCAGAGTGCAGTTTCTCAATGACGGCTCATTTCGCAACTTCACTGATAACTTCGTCAAGTGCATAGACAGATGTCGTCACATGACCATGAGGCCTCCTTCAACCGTCCTACCTTATCTACTCAATGGTTTAGAAGGACAGAGCTTGAATAACTAACGACGGAACTCATGCAAGTTTGTGGCATCAGGTTTATGTAACTCACATAGATAGACTTTTTTTTTTCGTTAGCAAGCAGAACGTCTCCGTGAATGATCCACGCCTACAAAAGACAAACAGCATGCAGAGAGCTAAGTGAGCTAAACAAATATGGATGCTAGCTACAGCAAATTCTGTCTAGAGATGCACACTTCCCATCAAAAAGCACAGATGGATAACACAAAACAAAGGTGGCCAACCAATTTCTTTTAAAGAGCAATGAAAAGTAACATTTCAAAATGTAAATTGTTGCCCCTTTTCTTTCGAGGAATTTAAGGTGCTCTTTAAATAACAATGTAATCAACACTGCTTATAACGTTACAGCAAGCTCCTCTGTAACATAGTCACTCCAGCTCAAAGAATTTGTGCACTGCTGGCATCAAGTCAAGCCCAGCCAGAAATGTCACTTTCAGTCAGGTTGTGATGTCGAAGAGAGATAATAAATTTGTCATCAAGCAGCCCTAAAACTTAAAGTTTAACCAGCTTAAAGTTGGGTAACTTATTTGCACTACCTAAGTAAATTTTCGCAATTCTATATTAAAAGCAGTGGGTACTGAAAATATGTAATAAAATTACCATGCACAGCTATGAAACGACACAAAAGTTCATGCCAGATTATTGCAACTGCAAAGATACTACATATGGGAGACCTAACCTGGCAGTCAACATGAAGGTACAGTATTGGCACTTTTTATCAAACTGACAACATTAAAAGGGACATATACCTTGACATAATAAAAAAAAGTGAGAGAGAGAAAATTGCTTGGGCAAACAGCCATCAAGATGCAACAATAAAGATAAATTTTGGTGATATAATAGTAATAATACTCTGTTAATAAACTCTTTGACTACAACAAAATTGCACCCAAAAAGAAGCAAGAGAAGACCTTCACGCACAACAAGCACTGTTTATCACCAAAATAATAATAATAAAATAATACTAGGAAAACATCAGGTGCATTGCAGCTTCATATGTACAAATAAACGAAGTACATGGCACAAAAGGAATGTTTAAAAAGATAAGAAGACAAAGATTGTGCATCACAGAAACACTTCGCACTCAGTATTTTCAACAGACAAGTCCGCATTGCACTACGAAACCCCGTAACTTTACACAAAGCTCTTAACAGAACAATGCTGAGATGTCTCTGACAATGTACACACACACATATACACAGTCCTCAAGTGTGAAAACTCATTAAGGACTTTCGAATGTTGCGCCTGTGCGCTAACAACCGAGAAAGGAGAAACTATTACTCAAGAGGCTCCTACAAACGCTCGGGTGACTTATTCATTGCACGATTCCTTCGTAGCCTTCGATTTCCTCGAGCCAGCAGCAAATGTGGCAGCGAAGAAAGATTCTTGATTCTGAGATCATGTTCTAGCAACTTCATTCACAGACTTAAGAATACCTACATCCAAAAAGTGTCCCTTTTGTGCAATATTTACGGATTTGCTAATACTGAAATGGAGAACTGGCCCGCTTTTCCTACCAGACATTAACTCAACTTGGCACCTGGGGTCCACCATGCTTGAGCACTTTAACGGAATCGCACCAGCGTATAAGAAAATGCCCACAGCGGGCAATCTCAACTTCTAGTGTTCCATCAAAATTTTCCTGAAACTCCACTGCCTTTACTGAAAATTTCTAGCCTAGAATTTACTTTAGTGTGCATGACGTAACCATTGGCGAGAAGTTCTGATCGGAATAAAGGATTCAATTACAGCTGCTAGCAGAGGTTTTGCCATTATCATAGAAATAATTAGCAAGCAACAATAAAAATAGCATGTTACATCGCAGGCAGTGGGTTAAGTGAGGTTCTATAATCGCCAGACCAAAGATGAAATTGAAGTGAGCAGAGATGAAATGTATTCACAGACATTCATAAAAGCTTAGAGAATAGAAAATGCAGACAGAGAACACATTTGTACAACCGTAACGAGCAGAGTTTGACTAAAGCGTTGTAGCTACAACATCAAGAAAAAAATTTTTGAAATAAAGACCAATGAAGTAATTACATCTTAAAAAATGTTGCCTACCTGCTCACACCTAGAACTTTAATCCAAGACAGTTAAAATACAAGAAAATTCAATTCCTTTAAGAGAAATTTAAGAAACATTTATTTTAGTGCATACAATGGCCACAATAGTTTAAAAAAATACATTTTTTTGCTTTGCTTCATAAAAAGCTGCGCAAAAAATGACGAAAACAGGTATTACCAAACTATGTGCCAATTAATTCATAACGACAATCATAAAATTTGGCAATGCCCTTTTTAATACTGAGGCAAAAAAAGGGATGGCATGTGGTATGGGCGGAAAATGGGAGCAATACCTTTTTGTACAGAATCTGCGAGATTTTACCAAGGACAATGCAGCGACAAGAACAACAGCTACATGAAGCTTGAGAAGGCTCCAGATGCGCACATTGAATGGCCTGGCATTATGACTACGAGAAGTGCAGCGCAGACAAAAAGAAACGTTAATGTTGTATACAACTTTTCCTCGTACACGAGTCATCCGCCTTGCACAAAAACAGCATAACCATTACGATAACGAGAAGTACAAAGAAACAACGCTCTCAAGCTGGTGTTGCCTGCTTCGTTTCGAGAGAAAAAACATCGCGCATCGTGCCTCCGAAACACCACGCAGTTCACTTCCCCTAGCAGGAGCACATGAAAGTTTCTTTCTTTGGCTGCTTGTCCTGTCGCAGAAAACAGAGTGTTGCAGACAGGGTTTGGCAGCAGCAAAAAGACAACACGATTGTCGGCATACGAGATAATGAAAAATAGTTTGCGCTCCACATTTGGCCACATCTCAGATGAACTCACTGTGTACAAACAACCAAACATTGCACTAGCTGACATGCTATTCACAAGTTTTATATGCTTCCTCTCCTGCACAAACCAGAACACAATAAGGCTCCTCTAGAACACCATGAAATGAAAAATGTACGTTTCATTTGCACCGACACAAGCTCAGGCAGGCCTGTTGCAATGGGCATTGTGGACTTTATAATATGGTAATACGGGTGCTCTCCTCGTGGCACAAAATAAATTAGACAAATTAGATCATTTACTCTCGTACACTGGTCAGCTACCACTAAAGGCACAAGAGTAAGCGGTAACATGAAAGAACTGATAGAGGCTGAGTAACTGTACGCATGTTTGACATACGTGCTTCCACTTCTAAATTTTCCTACAAGCATTAATTTATGGCCCCAACAACGCCTTTGTGTTTTCGATAACAGCATTTACGCAATGTCTTGGGAGTTTTCTGCTAAGCAGACATTACATGCTCACAAGATCATGCACAAAATTATTGGCACTTACGAAAAGTACACTATTAAGACTGCGCCACAGATGTCATTTAGTAACAGTGATAAGGCTCACTCATTTAAAGTTACTGAATCATTTTTATATTATCTATGAATTGAACAATGCTGTGTAAAGCAATACTAACAGCATAAAATCATGATTCAAATTTTCTGGTTCTAAATAGTGCAGCAGCATCTATACACTATGCAGGAGGGGCAACATACCACGACATCTGCAAAGTTGGTACGAATACGCCCATGAGATTGTGCCCATGCAAATGAAACGTTCACCTTGTGAAGACCAGACATTCCACGCTCTCCCTTTCATTCCAGTTCAGAACGAGGGCCCCGCACGATGCATGCAGTCTTTCTCCTCTTCGTCGTCATCGTCAATCTTGCAGATGACGATTGGCTCGAAGGCCGACATACTGCTACCACTGTCCTCGGAGGGCGCAAACGGCATGGGTGGGAAACGGAACTGTTGCCTGCTAGCCATCTGCGGCTGCACTGCGGAGCACGAGTCAACGACACCACTACTTTCGTCGCTGCAGAGGGCATCTCCTCGAGATTCACCAGCCTGCCACGCCGTTGTCTCCCAGATTCGCCTGAGAGCCGCCATGTGCTGCTCCTGGACGTGAGCCTGGACCTTAGACACGTCCGCATGCGTGAAGGCACAGAAGTCACAACCCCAGAGGCCCACTTTGCGGCCGGGGGTGTTGCTGTCGCGGATGCGCACCGAGTAGCCTCCTGAAAAAAAGAGTTCGACGGCAGAAGAGAAAAAAGATGAACGAAAAGATTCGTGGTTGCTGGCTAGTAGCATGCATAGCCTGCAGCATAAATGCAAGTCAACCTCTAATGAGACGGCTGAAGCCGAACGCACACAGGTGATCTATGCTATCATGAAGTCAGGTCTATGTGACGCCCAATGTACATTGTACGGTACTAATAATTTGATGCCTCATTATGGTGATTAAGGCGGCACAAGTTGACACAAAGTCACTGTTCTAATCTTGACATACATAAGTGAATGTTCAGCTGTGCACCGTCCTACAGATCAACACTGATGTTGAATACTATGAAGCCAAATCTCAGTTTTTTTTTTTTTTGTACAATTGTGCTCTCAATGATCAACAATATAGTTAAAATAATCCTCAACCTATAACTGTGCTTGGGCATTACATAGTTGAGAGTGCTTACAATATGTCCATCCCATTCCCCCTTTCTCTGCAAGCAACTCTTGAGGTCTGCACTTTGAAACGGATTTGTAAGAATGACCACACAAGGCTGTGCTCTCGCAGATCGTAAATTTTTTTTACATTTAATTATAGCACTGCAAAGCAATATCCCCTCTTTTTTCTCCATTTATTTCACATTTAAGCACTAGCAGCAAGAGAACTAAGACTCTAAGAAGCAAGAAGAGAGAGATTATTATGAAAGCCTGCTCAGGTAGACACCATTGCAAGAGGGGCAAACAATCAGTTCAAGCGAGACAAGAGTGCAATGTTCACCCTCACAACTTGCACAGCATTTCCTATTTATTGCACAGCTGGTGCTTTATAAATCATTAGCAAAGTGCGTCTAGCGTACCATAAGTTGATAATGTACCTACGTTTCTAAGAGCGCGCATGAAGCACAACTATTGAAGCTCATTTGCTACCTGCTGTTGACTATTAACTATTGTCATATCATCAGAAGCCAGCATTTGTAAATGTGTATATATTCTAAGGACAGGCCACACTATTATGAACCTCAAGCAGATGACTCACAAATTTAATATTAAAAACTATGCATGCACTTGTATTTTTTTGTCAATTCTCTTTGTCACCCTTTTAGAGTCAAGCTCATTTAACTAAATTTCTCGCCAATGAAAGACCTACAGCAGATATGTAATCGTAATGTTAAGAAACTATACAAGGACGAAAAATGTCACAGTTAAAGAATGAGCACTTTCTTTTTTTCGACATTCAATATGAAATTCTACCCTTCACAACTGACAATAATAAAAAAGTGCTCACACAATAATACACTACACAACACCCACTGTAGCAGGGCATACAAAAACCGCAAGTAAAATTCCTAACCCCATACATGAGACACAATGCAAACAATTTTGAGAAATTATTTTTTTTTACAGCGCTAAACTGCAAATTTACACGCACGTCAAATGCTATCAGGTGTTGAGCTATTTATTGCTACTCTACTTTACAAAGCTATCTGTGCCTTTTTCAGGTGTCACCAATGCTAAAATGCGAGTATTGTGCAGAAATACACCACCTTGTTGAGAGTATATCAGCATGTCGCAGACTAAATAACATTTTCATTCCATGCTCTCCTGCTTTCAGTCACTGTATGTTGTATTTAATGCCTGAAGTGTCTCACGTTCACAACAGCTGTTGTCCTCTTAACACTTGATGCTCCTCGTGAATTAACATGGATGCCACAACATTGCTGATTAAGTTTGCAACAAGCAGCTGGAAATTTCCAAAATTAAAAACTAGAGTACACTTAGAAGCATCTCAATAAACGAACTATGGATGAGCGAATATTAAAATTATCACACACAACAAATTTACCATTCCATTTATAAGAATATTTCACTGTGGCGAAATATCACTAATCACAGAAGTTCCATGACGTCCTTTCTGAGACAACCAGAAATCTAGATGAACATTCAAACTTTTGTCATGCACAATAAAACCTAAATTAAGTGAACTCTCCTAGTCTTACAGCAATGAAAGAAAGGAAGTCAATTTTAAGGGAGTGTGCAAATTTTTGAAACTTAAATAATGAATCGAATAGTGCTTCATTCAAGCACCCGCTTGAATGAAATAGCGCATATTTGAAACACCAGATTTTTTTTTAATTAGCACCAATAGGAAAGCTTCAAAGAAATCAAACATTAGCATAGTGAAGGGTCACTTTTTTTTTTTTTTCATAGTTGAAATACTAAGATCTATGCAGTCCAAGCCTATACAGGACTATCAAGTTTATCTTTATCACCAGATGAAGACGTTTCAGCTCATGACTCCAGTGTTGCCTAAAAGAAAGTGCTGACAATCTGCTATCATCATCACATTGTTGCATGTTTAGCTGTACGTGTGGTGTTTGGTTCTACACTGTTAAATTTTTTTACACCTTCATTTAGCGAATTATTGCCTGGAATGCTGTATTTGCTGCAGTATTTCAACCTACAGCCACAGATTATCTTGAAGGCTCCGTAGTCACTGCAAGCTTACCTCAGTTTACATAGGTGCAATATTTTGGTGGATTGAAAGTAATAATATTCCTGTCTAAAAGTTACAACATATTTGTTTGAATAATTTTGTCTAAGACTGCTATGAATATGGTTACAGTACTGTTTGAAACCTACTCAAAAAGTATTTCATTAGTACTCATATTCAATTTGGTTACTTCAATTTGATTCATACTCAGCTCGGAAATAAAATGCACTTTTCGCACAACCCTGCAATTTTCCGACATTTTCTTTTTTTCTTCCATGGTAACCTTCTTTTCGACTAATAGAAGCAAAATGATATCTTGCAAGCAAGTAAATTTTTGAGGCTCATAATCTTTTACAGTTGTAATTAAATGTATTAGTATTTTAGTCAATCCAGTATGTCCCTTGAAGATGACAGTTATTACACATGAATGATCTAGCATTTGTAACTTTTACACAAAGTGCCAGATTTGCAATTTACCACTTCTAAAAAATTACAACAGTAGGAAAGCTAAGCACACTTTCCAAACCCACTTGAGACAATAAATAGAGGTCATGGTGAATGCACACAACACTAAAAGCAATGAAACCCATCGAGAACACTACCTAACATTTTGATGAACAGGCAAAACTGTGCAGTCGGAATGTTTGTTCTGCAATGTTAAAGAAAGACATGCGTAATAAACACAAGGGAGGATATTTTAAAGATTGGGAGAACTACAACATAGGATGGTACAAAAAAGGTGTAGCTTGCTGAGCAAGTAAACTTTTAACAGCTGTCTTGCGCCAAAAACAGAGAATGATTGCATGATTGTTGACATCTCGCACTAACAAAAACATTACCCCATTGAAGACTTTTGAAAGTAGAAAAAGCGGTCACACAAAAAGACTAAAATTAAATACATATGCAACTTCGTAACAAATGCAATGCACCACATCGCCTCTTCCTATTGATTATCAACATGTCCACACCTACGAAATGTAGTGCTTTGAATACGCAGTTGAGATATGGCACTTTTTTAAATATCGATAGATACGAGGTTGTTTGTCCATGAGACCTTATAGATCGCGAAAATTTCAACATGCTTGCTGCAAACGCCTTGTGCAATGTTTTTTAAAAGAGCAAAATGAAAGTTCTTGCCGACGCAACACTGAATTGTACAGCAATAAAGACTAACGAATGCATTCTGTGTTTGAGAAACAGCTTTTAAAACTTTGAGGAACTTCAACCTTTTTCTTCTTTATATTTTAGAGGCAAACGGCACTTTACTCGTGCAATACTGTTAGGCTCAATTTATGCATAGCCTTATCGGCACCATCGCAATAGGAAAACATAAAGAAACACACTAACAACTTCAAAGAACAAATTGCGGGCAAATAAGAAGCCTTAAACATGCC